>NC_083582.1:14505877-14563377 GCF_027579695.1 Neoarius graeffei
CATAGCCACTAAACCCAATACCAAATGGCAAAAATATGAATGCAAATACCAGGTTGCATGGGAGAATGACTTTCCATGGATAAGCAAATGTTCGACCAGCCAGACCAACACATTTTGCAAGGTAAGCGATTCACTGACCTCACAGGTCAAAGTTTAGAAGTCTAGTCAAGTCAAGTCAAGTTTATTTGTATAGTGCTTTTAACAATAAACATTGTCGCAAAGCAGCTTTACAGAATTTGAATGACTTAAAACATGAGCTAATTTTATCCCCAATCTATCCCCAACGAGCACGCCTGTGGTGACGGTGGCAAGGAAAAACTCCCTCAGATGAGACGAGGAAGAAACCTCAAGAGGAACCAGACTCAAAAGGGAACCCATCCCCATCCGGGCAACAACAGACAACATGACTATAACATTAACAGTCCTAACAAAGTCAGCTTCGTTGATGCTATAAACCCCCCACCAACGGAAACCCGAGTGCAAAACTGTTCATGACAACCGCAGTCCCAAAGTCAGCAAGTCAACTGCAGTCCCCAGCCACAAAAGCACCACTGCAAGAGTCCAGAGCGTCCTCCAGGCATGACCCCCAACTGTCCACATGGGGCTGCCCTCCACAGGAGCGATGCGATGAGACTCCAACCAGACACAGGGCACCAGGATGGACCAGGCAGGTCCGAGGAGCAGAAGAGGCCAGCATCTCGATCCCAGGACCGACATGTAACTCAGAGGGACAGATTTTTTGGGGGGGGAGAAGAGAGAGAAAACACAGGTTGTTAGGTATGCCCAATGTCACCTGAATAAGTAGGAACAGTATACATATTGCACTGAGTACAAGCAGGGACTCCAGCAACTAACTATGATAGCATAACTAAAAGGGGAGAGCCAGAAGGTAACATAGGCATGAAGGAGCCCCGGGACATAAAGCTGCCAGCCACTACACCGTCAACAAACTCAAGTGAGCAAGTGAGTGGGGACTGACAGCATCCGTACATCCCAGTTTACCAAACAATCTATGTCTGAGGACCCTCCAGATCTACTCGTTTACCTCAAACACCATTAACAAAAGGCCTGACTAAACAGATATGTTTTCAGCCTAGACTTAAACGCTGAGGCTGTGTCTGATTCCCGAACATTACTTGGAAGGCTGTTCCATAACTGTGGGGCTTTGTAAGAAAAGGCTCTGCCCCCTGATGTAGCCTTCACTATACGAGGTACCAGCAGATAGCCTGCACCTTTTGATCTAAGTAGGCGTGGCGGGTCATAGAGGAGCAGAAGTTCACTCAGGTACTGTGGTGCAAGACCATTCAGTGCTTTAAAGGTCAATAGTAGTATTTTATAATCAATATGAAATTTGATTGGGAGCCAATGCAGTGTGGATAAGACAGGGGTGATGTGGTCATATTTTCTAGTTCTAGTCAGGACTCTTGCTGCTGCATTTTGAACTAACTGGAGCTTGTTTATGCACTTATTGGAACATCCAGACAGGAAGGCATTACAATAATCCAACCTGGAGGTAACGAAAGCATGAACTAGTTTTCCCGTGTTATGTAGTGACATTAAATTTCTTATCTTCGCAATATTTCTGAGATGAAAGAAAGCTATCCGGGTAATGTTATCAATGTGAGTTTCAAATGAAAGACTGGGGTCAATAATCACTCCGAGGTCTTTTACTGCTGCACGCGAAGAAACAGAAAGGCCATCCAGAGTTACTGTGTAATCAGAAAACTTACTTCTAGCTGCACGTGGTCCTAGTACAAGTACTTCAGTCTTGTCAGAGTTAAGCAGAAGGAAGTTAATAAGCATCCAGTGTCTAATGTCCTTCACACATTCCTCAATTCTATTAAGCTGGTGTCTCTCATCAGGTTTTGCAGAAACATACAACTGTGTGTCATCAGCATAACAGTGGAAACTAATACAATGTTTACGAATAATATCACCCAGAGGTAACATATATAAAGAAAAAAGCAGTGGACCCAATACGGAACCTTGTGGAACACCAAACTTTACCTCAGTAGATCTAGAAATATCACCATTTACATCAACATACTGATACCGATCAGTTAAATAAGAGCTGAGGTCTCACGAATTTATTTCAG
Organism: Neoarius graeffei; assembly: GCF_027579695.1. NCBI lineage: Eukaryota > Metazoa > Chordata > Actinopteri > Siluriformes > Ariidae > Neoarius > Neoarius graeffei. The sequence continues at coordinate 14,507,974 of NC_083582.1, forward strand.
TTGGGAAATTTTTAGCGCTGGGTCGGGTGGCCGTAACTATCGAATTTGTTTGGTGAGTGTATTTGAATAGTGTGGTCGTGTCTTAGCGCTATTTTGAATTTTTGTTTGAAAGTTTTAAGTGAAAGTTTACAAGTGAATTATCTGGAAAGTGATTGATTTTGATAGAGTTTTGAGGTTTTAAGTGAAAGATTACTAGTGAGTGTATTTTGGTAGTACTAAAATTTTGCATTCGAGTGAATTTCTTTGTGGAGTATATTTTGATAGTATGGTAGTATTTATAGTGCCATTTTTTAAATTTTGTTTGAAAACTTTCAGTCAAAGTTTGCAAATGAGCAAATTCCTTTGATGCATTCCGATAGGATTTTGATAAGATTTCTAGTGCTTTTTAAAAATTCTGTTGGAAAGTGTTTAGTGAGAGAGATGCATTTTAGTAGTACTAAGACAGTGCAGTATTTATTTAATTGAGTTGTTAGTATTTTGGTGAAATCTTATTAAAATTTTATTTAATTTATATATGATATTATAGTTCTCTGTATTTTTACATGCGCTTACAGAAAGAAAATACATTTGATGCAATCCAATAATACTTTCATTCACTGTGACTATATAAACGTTCTTCTAAAGCATCACTTGTGTTATTTTCTGTGGGTCTCTGTATGTAGTATTCAGGCATGAGATTTTTCAGCTAAAAATCTGATTTAAGCAGACTTCCCTTTCATTGTTATTATATTAAAATTCAAGACGAGTATTGTTTCAGATTTTTCACTCTGAGCTCTCTCACGCCTGATACATGAATCCCATAACCTACAGTAATTAAGAGAGCAATATCAACAATTTAAAAACTCTTTAATTGTATAAATTTCAAATGGTTTGCAATTAAGTGGGATCCACTGTTTTTATCGTTTCAACCGCGCATCATACCCTTGTCCAATTGAAAATGTCGTTCACGCACTTTTCTCCCTCATGAGAATTTTGAAAGGTTGGCAAGTATGCAGTCATCTGTTCTAACACATGTTCTAGGACTTCTAAGATTCCAACACCAGTATTGGTTCCTTGTCCACTCATTTCTCCTAATGTCTCTACTAGGTCTCTGTCCTTTCATCTGTCTTCCCATCTGCACTATGTTCCTATCATTTTATCTGTCTGTTATCTATCATCTGTAGTATAATCTGCCCTAACATCTGTACTCAATCACTTATCTTTTCACTTTTCACTTATCTGCCTTAACGTCTGTAGTAAGTCCCTGACTTGTCTTTTGTTTCAACTTTCTATAAGTGTCACAGTCCGGTCCAGTCCATCCATGCCTTAGATTGTGGGACTTCCATGCCGGATCCAGGACAGGAATTCAGTCCTGCCTTGCTGAAGGCCATTTCCTGAAGCGGCACTTCCACACCTGCTACCACTCCTCTCCCATCAGCCAGGGCTTTTTAAGAACTGTTTGGAGCCACTCCATTTGCCAGACTGTCTCTTGTAGACTTTCCTTGCCTCGCTACAGTTCATTGGTATTGTGTCTTCTTGAGTCCCCCTGCCTGAATTTTTCCTTGTTTTTTGTCAAGTTTTTCTGTCCGGTTTTGTCCCTGTTTTTGCCTGCCTGTTCTTTTGGATTGTGTCTTTTGCTGCCTCTGCCTGGATTTCCCTTGTCCCTGTGCTCGTCAGTTTTTGTGAAGATTTTTCTGCCCTGTTTTTTGTCCCTGATCGTGTCTACCTGCTCCTGTGTTTTTGACCTCCTGGCCTGTTTTTTGACTACCGATTTTTGCCTGAGCCCTACTGTACCTTTGCCTTTCTGCCATCTACATCATTAAAGAAGTTTTCTCTTTACACTGCCTGTTTTCTGAGTCTGCTCTTGGGTCCTCACTTCACCTCAGCTTGCCACTCGTGACAATGAGGTTTTCTTCCTGTCTTTTGTCGCCATGTTCCTACTAAGTTTCTGTCCTATTATCTGTCCTAAAACCTTCCTGTGATGGGTCCTATCATCTGGATGCCTTTTCTATTATCTGTCTTAACACCTGTACTAGATTTCTGTGCTCTCATCTTTCCTAAAACTTGAATAAGTCCCTTTTTATATCATGTGTCCTAACATCTGTACCAAATCCATTTTCTACCATGTCATTACATCTGTACTAAAGACTTGTCCTACCATCTCTCTAAACACATATTCCTGTTTTCTCATCTGTTCCAAAATCAGCACTAGTTGCCTGTCTTGCCTTTTTGTCCCAACACCTGTCCTCGATGTCTGTCCTGTCCCCTGTGTTAACATGTACTAGGTCCTTTTCCACTCACTTATCTTAACTTGTACTGATGTTTATGTCCTATTATCAGTCCTAACACCTTTCTAGGTCCCTGTTCCTTCATCTATCCTAACACCTGTACTAGATGAACGTAAGTTTGTTTGTTTGTTTGTTTGTTCTAGCCCACGTCCAGGCTGTAAGTTGAAGACAACTTTATTGTCAATTGTGCCATATGTACAGGGCATAGACGGGATTGAGATGCCGTTTCTCCCACACCCTTGATGTAAACATCCAAGTACACAAACAAAATGAGCAAATGGAATAAATTGGAGTGCAAACAGCATAATGGACATGGGAGTATGTATAATACGTAAACAATGTTTCATTCACAGGATCAGTGATGAGCAGATGTATTTAAAAAAGTAAAGTGACAAGTGCCTGATTTATTTAACAAATGCTGCAGATTACGTGCGACTGCGAGTTGGCCTAATGGTTAGTGTGTCCGTCTCTCGACCGGGAGATCGCAAGTTCTACTCGTGGTTGGGTTATACCAAAGACCATCATAAAAATGGTACCTACTACCGTCTGGCAAGGCACGTTGCAATACAGATGTGAGTGAGGAAGTCAAACTCTCACGGTTACCAGAGGACTAGCCCCCCCACTGTAACCCTAGCTGTATAGGCGAGAGGCCGAAGGCTGTCGAAACAGAGAACAGCGCTGCACCCATATGCCTTAAAGAGTTGGTTAGTACTGGGACAGGAGACTGCCTGGGAAGACCAGATTCTGGTGTAAGAGGGACTTTGCAGATTAATTGCAGTAACCATCTGGGTTATTTGGAGGTGGGGGGATAGAGAGAGAGAGAGAAAGAGAGAGAGTTCAGCATCCTGACATAGCCTGGTGTATGAAGTTGTTTGCCAGTCTGGTGGAGCTACAGTGGTGCTTGAAAGTTTGTGAACCCTTTAGAATTTTCTATATTTCTGCATAAATCTGACCTAAAACATCATCAGATTTTCACACAAGTCCTAAAAGTAGATAAAGAGAACCCAGTTAAACAAATGAGACAAAAATATTATACTTGGTCATTTATTTATTGAGGAAAATGATCCAATATTACATATCTGTGAGTGGCAAAAGTATGTGAACCTCTAGGATTAGCAGTTAATTTGAAGGTGAAATTAGAGTCATGTGTTTTCAATCAATGGGATGACAATCAGGTGTGAGTGGGCACCGTTTTATTTAAAGAACAGGGATCTATCAAAGTCTGATCTTCACAACACATGTTTGTGGAAGTGTATCATGGCAATAACAAAGGAGATTTCTGAGGACCTCAGAAAAAGTGTTGTTGATGCTCATCAGGCTGGAAAAGGTTACAAAACCATCTCTAAAGAGTTTGGACTCCACCAATCCACAGTCAGACAGATTGTGTACAAATGGAGGAAATTCAAGACCACTGTTACCCTCCCCAGGAGTGGTCGACCAATAAAGATCACTCCAAGAGCAAGGCGTGTAATAGTTGGTGAGGTCACAAAGGACCCCAGGGTAACTTCTAAGCAACTGAAGGCCTCTCTCACATTGGCTAATGTTAATGTTCATGAGTACACCATCAGGAGAACACTGAACAACAATGGTGTGCATGGTAGGGTTGCAAGGAGAAAGCCACTGCTGTCCAAAAAGAACATTGCTGCTCATCTGCAGTTTGCTAAAGATCATGTGGACAAGCCAGAAGGCTATTGGAAAAATGTTTTGTGGACAGATGAGACTAAAATAGAACTTTTTGGTTTAAATGAGAAGCGTTATGTTTGGAGAAAGGAAAACACTGCATTCCAGCATAAGAACCTTATCCCATCTGTGAAACATGGTGGTGGTAGTATCATGGTTTGGGCCTGTTTTGCTGCATCTGGGCCAGAACGGCTTGCCATCATTGATGGAACAATGAATTCTGAATTATACCAGTGAATTCTAAAGGAAAATGTCAGGACATCTGTCCATGAACTGAATCTCAAGAGAAGGTGGGTCAAGCAGCAAGACAATGACCCTAAGCACACAAGTCGTTCTACCAAAGAATGGTTAAAGAAGAATAAAGTTAATGTTTTGGAATGGCCAAGTCAAAGTCCTGACCTTAATCCAATGGAAATGTTGTGGAAGGACCTGAAGCGAGCAGTTTATGTGAGGAAACCCACCAACATCCCAGAGTTGAAGCTGTTCTGTACGGAGGAATGGGCTAAAATTCCTCCAAGCCGGTGTGCAGGACTGATCAACAGTTACCGCAAACGTTTAGTTGCAGTTATTGCTGCACAAGGGGGTCACACCAGATACTGAAAGCAAAGGTTCACATACTTTTGCCACTCACAGATATGTAATATTGGATCATTTTCCTTAATAAATAAATGACCAAGTATAATATTTTTGTCTCATTTGTTTAACTGGGTTCTCTTTATCTACTTTTAGGACTTGTGTGAAAATCTGATGATGTTTTAGGTCATATTTATGCAGTAATATAGAAAATTCTAAAGGGTTCACAAACTTTCAAGCACCACTGTAGATCGGAGGCTCCGGTACCTTTTACCAGAAGGCAGAAGACTGAAGGTGTGTGAAGGGTGGGTGGGGTCACTCACAATGCTGGTGGCTTTGCGGGCTGGGCGGGTGTTGTAGATGTCTGGGGGGGGAGATAGGGAGACATCTTCTCAGCTGCATTCACTATGTGCTGCAGGGTCTTACGATTAGCAGCTGTACAGCTCCCAAACCACACAGTGAATGCAGCTCATCAGAATGCTCTTAATGGTTCCACAGTAGAAGGTGTGCATGATGGGTGTCAGGGCCCTGGTTCTTTTCAGCTTCCGGAGGAAATAGAGGTACTGCTGGGCTTTCTTGGCCAGTGATGCAGTGTTCTTCCAGGAGAGGTCATCTGTGATGTGTACCCCCAGGAATTTGGTGCTGCTCACCCATTCCACAGCAGTTCCATTGATAGTCAGCAGGGGATGCTGGGTGTGGGCCTTCCGGAAATTGATAACAATCTCTTTTGTTTTTTTCCACGTTTAAGGAGAGATTGTTATTCATGCACCATGTGGCCAGTTGATTCACGTCACTTCTGTAATTTGCTTCGTCATTGTTACTGATGAGATCCACCACAGTTGTGTCATCAGCAAATTTGATGAAGTGGTTGGAGCTGTATGTTGGAGCACAGTCATGGGTTAGCAAGGTGAACAGCAGGGGACTGAGCACACACCCTTGGGCCTCTGTGATTGGTGTGATGGTTTCTGATGCCTTGTTCCTGATTAGAGATGCTCCGATTGATCGGACGCCGATCATGATCGGCAGATATCGCCTAAAAATTGTTTGATCGTAGGACCCTAAAAAAGTTGATTAAACCACATGACGTAGGCTACTCGCGCAATGTTTTTTTTCGACTGCGCATCGCATGGACTCAGCAGAGTGGAGCTCTTACAAGTGGCAGCATGAGTTCTCCTGTCTGGAAGTTCTTCACAGTGTCTGACAAAGACATAAAATTTGCAGTTTGCAATGTATGCCATGATGAAATCCCTCGAGGTGGAAGCAACCCTCGAAATTTCAGTACCACTAACCTCATTAGGCATCTTAGAACACGCCATTATACAACTGAATATGCCGAGTATGAGAAGCTAAACCAGCCGAAGCCAGCGTTGAGCTCATCCCCATCCCCCAATCAGCCGACTGTGAGTGAGACACTTCAACGACGTGAACCATACAGCAGGGATAGTAAGAGGTGGAAAGACATCACATTTAAAATTATGGAATTCATTTGCCTCGATGAACAGCCTCTATCCGTTGTGGAGGATACAGGGTTCCGTCGCCTGCTAACCTGTCTTGATCCACGATATGACCCCCCCCAGGCAGGAAATACCTAACAGACGTGTGTCTCCCTCAGTTGTACCAAACAGTGTTTACATACATTGACTCGCTTCTGAAGGATAATATATATTTCAGCTTCACAAGCGATATTTGGAGTGCAGATGCCTGTCCAATGTCCCTGCTAAGCCTAACGGTGCACTTTATTGACTCAGACTTTGTCAGACACAACATTGTGCTCCACTGCCAGGATTTCACAGGCACACATTCTGCAGCGGCTTTGGTGGAATCATTTAGCGGCATGTTTCAGTCATGGGGGATCTCAAGAGAAAAAATCCACTCAATTTTAACAGACAACGCCAAAAACATGCAAAAAGCAATGAGAGGCGCAGATTTCCCTGGCCTGCCGTGTATGGCACACACTCTCCAGCTTGGTGTGAGTGACGGAATATTGTCCCAGCGAAGTATTTTGGATATCACAGCCTCAGGGAGATGCATTGTTGGGCACTTTAAACATTCTCCATTGGCATACACCCGGCTGGAACATTTTCAAAGGCAACTCGGCCAACCAATTAAAAAACTCCGCCAGGATGTTCCCACGCGATGGAACAGTACATTGTACATGCTCCAGAGTCTGTTAGAACAAAAACTTGCGCTCGCCTCCTATGCAGCAGAATACGAATTGCCATGCACGTTCACAATCCACCAGTGGAAATTAATTGAAAATACGATCTCCATCCTCTCCCCATTTGAAGAGCTCGCACAACAGATCAGCTCATCAACTGCGTCAGCTGCGGATGTGATTCCATGTATAAGAGCTCTCACCCGTCTCTTGGAGAAGACAGTAGAGTCTGACCATAGCGTGAAAACAGCAAAAACGGTGCTACTGGAAGCTGTCAGAAGACGATTTGCTGACATTGATACACAGAAGCTATATGCAATTGTAACAATGCTTGATCCAAGGTAAGAGAAACTTACTAGACCTATCACTTAGGCTATAGTCTTAGGCCTACTACCTCTTTCTTTTAAATAGGCTAATTATGCTTTACCTATGTCTATATTTGAAGGACAGCTTATATATATCATATTTAGAAATACTGTGAGTATTTTTTTCAATGCTAACTAACCTGACACAAATGGATGTGTGTGGCCTGCAAGGCATAACAACTGATTTCACATTGTTTTCATTTTTACATCTGTTTCAGGTACAAAGACAGATACTTTCCAGAGGCACTCAAACCAACTTTACGTGATTTGTTTCAGGACACTGTGGCAGCCCATAGCCACACTGAATTGCCAAGTACAAGCAGTGTGGAGGTACCCAGTTCCAGCGGGTCAACAAATAGCCCACCAGCTTGCTCTTTGCAGGCAATGTTTGCTGAGCTGGTGGAGGAGGACACAGGACACAATCAACAAGAAATCACAATCATCTCGCAGATCAACCACTATCTAGCAGAACCCGTAATGCTACGCAGTGGACAGCCACTTGCCTATTGGCAGGTGAATAAAGGCCGCTTCCCAGCACTTGCACAGACAGCAAGAGCATATCTTTGTTCACCGTGCACAAGTGTGGATAGTGAGAGACTATTTAGCACAGCTGCAAACGGTACTGATGACAAAAGAAACCGGCTCACCTCAAAAAATGCAGAGATGCTCATAGTAATCAAGAGAAACTTGCCATTTATGATTGGAATCTAAAGGATTTTGTCCTCTGTGATAGTAGGCCTAGCACATTTTGGTTTTAAACATTTTGTGTTTATTTTAATTTAATCCATATATTAAAAAGGCTAAGTTTCCAAGTAGCCTGGGCCTAAATGTGACTAATTGATTGATCCCATCCCAAGTTGATCTAATGTGTGTTGGTAACTATCTGCTTGGCCTTCTTATGTTCTTTATTAATATTATGAAGGATGGCATTGGCATTATTATTTATTTTTTGGATAAACAGTTGGTTGTTCCTCAACATCAGACATTCATAATGATAGCAGAAAAGTTTGCCATAATTTTCAGTGGCCAGTTTCGGTGTTTACGTTTTGCTGCCAATTATTTAATTGTATTCAGTGAGAGGCTACAATTTCCAAGTATGCCTTAGTGTAACTTCATCCCATCCCATTAAGCTGATCTAATGTGTGTTGGTCTTCCTGACCCCTCTTGTTTTACGGTATGTTTCTCTGCCTTATTTGGGAAAGATGGCCTAGAGTAGCCTTAAGTTGTCTAATTTTATATAAGAAAATAAAAGCAGTTGGTGGTTCTTCAAGATCTTGACTGTATTTCTACTGAACTGTGGGTGGTAGAAAAGGGCAACTGGACTTGCTTGAAGATTCTTGAAAACGTTTCACCTCTCATCCGAAAGGCTTCCTCAGTTCTGTCTGACTAATAAGGAGTATCAGATATTTATCCTCTCATGGATCAGAATCAGAATTCTGATGGCAAGCTCATCTAAGGTGTCGTTGAGGCATCATGTTGGTGTGGGTCACTCCTTATTAGTCAGACAGAACTGAGGAACCCTTTCAGATGAGAGGTGAAACGTTTTCAAGAATCTTCAAGCAAGTCCAGTTGCCCTTTTCTACCACCCACAGTTTACTATGACCTGGATGACTGAGAATCTTCGCAGACATGTATTTCTACTGGTTTTTTTTCAATACAGTTAATTCGTAGTTTCATTTCTACACATTGTGCACACACTGCTAGATTAGATATAAAAGATATGGAAGATTCAGATTCGCCTGCCATTCTATGATCGGCCATGATCGGCAATCGGCAGATCATGATTTTGGTGATTGGGCCCAAAAATGGTGATCGGAGCATCACTATTCCTGATACTTACTGATTGTGGTCTCTCAGAGAGAAAGTCCAGCAACCAGTTACAGAGTAAGGTGTTCAGGCCCAGCAGGTCCAGTTTCCCTAGCAGCTATTGAGGGATGATGGGAGCAGCACAGTGGTGTAGTGGTTAGCACTGTCACCTCACAACAAGAAGGTTCTGGGTTCGAGCCCAGTGGCTGACGGGGGCCTTTCTGTGTGGAGTTTGCATGTTCTCCCTGTGTCTGCGTGGGTTTCCTCCGGGTGCTCCGGTTTCCCCCACAGTCCAAAGACTTAAACTGGTGGCTCTAAATTGACCGTAGGTGTGAATGTGAGTGTGAATGGTTGTTTGTCTCTGTGTCAGCCCTGTGATGATCTGGTGACTTGTCCAGGGTGTACCCCGCCTCTCGCCCATAGTCAGCTGGGATAGGCTCCAGCTTGCCCGCGACCCTGCACAGGATAAGCAGTTATGGATAATGGATGGATGGATGGATGGATGGATGGTATTGAATGCTGTACTGAACTCTATGAACAGCATTCTCACATGTGAGTCTTTTGTGTCGAGATGGGTGAGGGCTACATGAAGGGCAGCAGAGGTTGCATCATCAGTGGATCGGTTGGCTTGATATGCAAACTGAAAGGGGTCCAAGGTGAGAGGAAGGATGGATTTCATATGATGCATGACAAACCTTTCAAATCACTTCATGATTGTGGGGGTTAGTGCAACAGGGTGGGAGTCACTAAAGCAGGATGAAGATGATTTGGCACAGGTATGATGGTCATGGTTTTGAAACCTCTGGGGACAACAGCGTGACTCCAGGAGGTGTTGAAAATGTCTGTGTAGCTCCTCTACACAGTCTTTCAGCACCCGACCAGGGGGGATGTCTGGACCTGCTGCCTTGTGGATGTGGGCGTTGAGCTTGTCTGTGCAGGCATGTTGTTTAGTGCTTCAGAAGGTGCAAAGAAATTGTTCAGTTCATTTAGCAGAGAGATGTCATTATCACAGGCCTGTGGTGGTGGTTTGTAATCCATGAGGGTCTGAATGCCCTGCCGCAGACTCCATGTGTTTGTGCTGTCCTTAAATTGATGGGTTATTTTCCTGGTGTATTGCCTTCCTGATGCCATGAGACAGGTTGGCTCTGGCTGCTCTCAATCCAGCTGTGTCACCAGCTCTGAAGGTAGCCTTCCAGATCCTCAGCAGTTTGTGAACCTCTCCTGTCAGCCATGGCTTCTGGTTAGCCCGTGTGGTGATTGTTTCTAGTGACTGTCACATCTTCCCTGCATTTGGTGATGTAGGAGGTCACAGTCTCAGTGTATTCTTGAAAGTCTGCATTTTGGTTGCACGTGGCTGCCTGCTTAAAAATGTTCTAGTCTGTAGTGTCAAAACAGTCCTGAAGTGCAGATGTAGCACCTTTTGGTCACGCACATATCTTTTTCAGAACTGATTTGGTCACTTTCGCCCTTGGCTTATATGCTGGCTTTAGCATAACTGACATGGTCAGAGAGTTTGAGGTGAGGAAGTGGGGCAGCTTTGTAGGCCTCTTTGTTGTGAGTGAAAATAAGATCCAGTGTGTTATTTCCTCTTGTAGGGAAATCAGTGTGTTGGTGTAGCTTGCATAAAACCGTCTTTGGGTTGGCTTGACTTGTATATAACTTATATTTGTACTTAATTTCTAGAACATAGCATCTGCATACTAGGGTATGTTGTAGGTGTATATGTTAACGTGTCCTATCATGTGTTCTAGAATCTGTCCCATAGTATGTCCTAACATTTGTCTTGGTGTATGTCCTAGCTAGTATTCAAGTGTCTGTCCTAGCCTACATCATAGTATTTGTCCAAGAAATTATCATTTGTCCTAGCCAATGTCAGCCTTTTTCTTAGTTATTTATCCAATCCAGCACTGTAACATCTTTCTTAGCCTATTTTTCTGCACCTGTCGTAACGTGTGTCCCGCTAATGTTGTAAAATATGTCCTAGAATATATCCTTACCTAGTGGTTTGTCCAAGTGCCTGTTTAAGCATATGCCCTAACTTTTATCATAACATGTCTGTACAAGGTTTCTGTCTTACCTGTCATACCTTGATGTCCAAGTCCTCAATTTTAGTATCTGTTTTCTGATTTGACTCAGGTGGACTACCATCGACATCTTACAGGTAGTGTCTCCAGTGGACCCCAGGATTGACCTGAAATATTGCAGTGTGGTTGTCAGTAGTGAGGGGCATCTGATGAAGAGTGTGAATCACTGCAGAAAAACCTCCAGTAGGGAGTTCTGCAGAAGTGTGTGTGTGTGTGTGTGTGTGTGTGTGTGTGTGTGTGTGTGTGTGTGTGTGTGTGTGTGTGTGTATTTGCCAAGTAATTTCTCAAGGGAGCTTATGTTTGTTCTTGAAAGGTTATACATCGTTACTACAGTAATGTAGCATTCACGCTTCAGTTTCATGAGGATTTATGAACTAAAATGTGACTCAGGTTTAATAATGGATTTTTCATTAATAGGGATCTGTGTGTGTGATCTGGCTCAGGTTATGTCGTAGACTGTACTAGACGTTGATCATCTGTCCTACTGCATGGCTTGGTTTGCCTAATCCCAGGTTCAGGCTACACAAATTCGGCCTAATTTTGACATGATTTAATCATTGGTGACAAGTTTCCAGTTTCGAGCCTGAATACGAACGTCGGTTCTCGCATAGTTTGACAACTCTGACAACATATTTCTTGATAACTATGACTAACAGTTTCTTGACCTTCCTCCCCGATGACATGCAAGGACGTGAACAATGATTTTTCTGGGTGAAACTTATAGTGTTGCCAGTCTCCTGATCAAGACATGGCACGAATTTATGGCACTATGTTTTTGATTGCCGAATCTGACATGGTGACCATCATGAAAGACAAAAATATTGTGTAGTCTGATCCTGGCATAAGCAACTATCATTAAAGCAGATACGCACAGCCTTTATTTTGAAATACATTTGAGTGGATAGTATCTCCATCCTTGACTCTTGTATGCTGCATAAATGGGAATTAAAAAATATATTTTTGAGAGTTAAAATTCACTGCAAAGTTGGCATTCGAGCTGCCCCACTGAGCCAGCCATGCCTGAGTGCGTGACTAGAGCCAATGATTTTCCGTTTCAAAATCTGGCTTTTTCCGTTTCGGACAATGAAAAATTCCGTTTCACAATTTCAGTTCAAAATTGTTCTGTTTGGCTCCAATTTAGTAATTCTGGCTGGCATAATTTTACTTGGGTTTCAAAGTATTGCATCTCTAGACACAAATGGTCCTTTGCATGATGATGTCATTCATGAAAAAAATAATAATAAAACAATCACACTGACAGTAGGCTGATAAATTGCATTAATAAAAAAAATTAAAGTGGGATCACAGATTGAGACAACTCAAAATACTTGACATACTGATAACAGATAAATCAAGAAACTAGGATCACCGTTAACTACAACCCCGATTCCAAAAAAGTTGGGACAAAGTACGAATTGTAAATAAAAACGGAATGCAATGATGTGGAAGTTTCAAAATTCCATATTTTATTCAGAATAGAACATAGATGACATATCAAATGTTTAAACTGAGAAAATGTATCATTTAAAGAGAAAAATTAGGTGATTTTAAATTTCATGACAGCAACACATCTCAAAAAAGTTGGGACAAGGCCATGTTTACCACTGTGAGACATCCCCTTTTCTCTTTACAACAGTCTGTAAACGTCTGGGGACTGAGGAGACAAGTTGCTCAAGTTTAGGGATAGGAATGTTAACCCATTCTTGTCTAATGTAGGATTCTAGTTGCTCAACTGTCTTGGGTCTTTTTTGTCGTATCTTCCGTTTTATGATGCACCAAATGTTTTCTATGGGTGAAAGATCTGGACTGCAGGCTGGCCAGTTCAGTACCCGGACCCTTCTTCTACGCAGCCATGATGCTGTAATTGATGCAGTATGTGGTTTGGCATTGTCATGTTGGAAAATGCAAGGTCTTCCCTGAAAGAGATGTTGTCTGGATGGAAGCATATGTTGCTCTAGAACCTGGATATACCTTTCAGCATTGATGGTGTCTTTCCAGATGTGTAAGCTGCCCATGCCACACGCACTAATGCAACCCCATACCATCACAGATGCAGGCTTCTGAACTGAGCACTGATAACAATTCGGGTCGTCCTTCTCCTCTTTAGTCCAAATGACACGGTGTCCCTGATTCCCATAAAGAACTTCAAATTTTGATTCGTCTGACCACAGAACAGTTTTCCACTTTGCCACAGTCCATTTTAAATGAGCCTTGGCCCAGAGAAGATGTCTGGGCTTCTGGATCATGTTTAGATACGGCTTCTTTGAACTATAGAGTTTTAGCTGGCAACTGCGGATGGCACGGTGAATTGTGTTTACAGATAATGTTCTCTGGAAATATTCCTGAGCCCATTTTGTGATTTCCAATACAGAAGCATACCTGTATGTGATGCAGTGGCGTCTAAGGGCCCGAAGATCACGGGCACCCAGTATGGTTTTCCAGCCTTGACCCTTACGCACAGAGATTCTTCCAGATTCTCTGAATCTTTTGATGATATTTTGCACTGTAGATGATGATATGTTCAAACTCTTTGCAATTTTACACTGTCGAACTCCTTTCTGATATTGCTCCACTATTTGTCGGCGCAGAATTGGGGGATTGGTGATCCTCTTCCCATCTTTACTTCTGAGAGCCGCTGCCACTCCAAGATGCTCTTTTTATACCCAGTCATGTTAATAACCTATTGCCAATTGACCTAATGAGTTGCAGTTTCGTCCTCCAGCTGTTCCTTTTTTGTACCTTTAACTTTTCCAGCCTTTTATTGCCCCTGTCCCAACTTTTTTGAGATGTGTTGCTGTCATGAAATTTCAAATGAGCCAATATTTGGCATGAAATTTCAAATTGTCTCGCTTTCGACATTTGATATGTTGTCTATGTTCTATTGTGAATACAATATCAGTTTTTGAGATTTGTAAATTATTGCATTCCATTTTTATTTACAATTTGGACTTTGTCCCAACTTTTTTGGAATCGGGGTTGTAAAAACCCATCTCATATATAATATCTCATTCATCTCATTATCTCTAGCCACTTTATCCTGTTCTACAGGGTCGCAGGCAAGCTGGAGCCTATCCCAGCTGACTACGGGCGAAAGGCGGGGTACACCCTGGACAAGTCGCCAGGTCATCACAGGGCTGACACTCATATATAATATATGCAATTGTGGCAGCGGGGGCGTGGTCAAGCATCGGTCTGTGACAGGAGGGTGGAGCCGGGGAAGGTGAGTGGCAGATTCGCTACACCTGACGGTAATTAACCTGTGTTTTGTGTGTGTTTTCCCAGTAAACCGCTCCCTATTTTAAGAGGCTGAGAGAGAGCAGAGGGAGCGCGACCCGGGAGTGGAGGCTGAGAGTGTGTCTGTGTGCTGCGAGTTCTTTTAAACTGAAAAGTTTATTAATAAAATACGCTGTTACTACCTCCAAACGTTGTCCTGCCGTCCTCTGTGCTCCACCCACGCATTGTCCGCGCTACAGTGGTGCTGAAACCCGGGAAAAGGTGGAGCACCAGTGCTACAGCTCCATGGAATCCTCCCCGTTCGCGGACTTGGTCCACGCCCTCGCCACGGCTCAGCAGAGCCAGCACCAGGCACTCGTCACGCTCCGAACGGAGCAGGAGCGCCACTTCGAAGCCCTGGTGCTAGCTCAACAGGAAGATCGAGAGGTGTTCCGGCGGCTCCTCGCGTCGGCGGGGTCCACCAGCGCCCCGGCCGCGGGCCCGTCTCCCCTCACTGTGACCAAGATGGGCCCGCAGGACGACCCCGAGGCTTTCATCACCTTGTTCGAGCAGGTCGCCGAAGCCTCGGGGTGGCCGATGGAGCAGCGCGCGGCGCGCCTCCTCCCCCTCCTGACTGGAGAGGCGCAGCTGGCCGCATTACAGCTCCCCGCCGACCGCCGGCTGGCCTACGCTGACCTTCGCCGGGCCGTCCTCCAGCGCGTGGGGCGCACGCCGGAGCAGCAGCGCCAGCGCTTCCGCGCGCTGCGGATGGAGGAAGCCGGCAGCCCGTTCGCGTTTGGCCAGCAGCTCCGGGACGCCTGCTGGCGGTGGCTGAGGGCCGAAGATCGCGACGCCGAGGGAATCATCGACCAGGTGGCGCTGGAACAGTTCGTTGCCCGCTTACCAGCCGGAACCGCGGAGTGGGTCCAGTGCCACCGCCCGGCGTCGCTGGATCAGGCCGTAGGACTGGCGGAGGATCATCTGGCGGCTGTACCGGCGGCAGGACAACGGATGACATCGTCTTCTGTCTCCTCTTCTCTCTCTCTGTCTTCCCCCCCTCTCTCTCTGTCTTCCCCCCCTCCTCCCGTGTCCCGTCCTCGCCCCATTCCCCCACCACGGAGGCGGGGGCCGGCCCCACCCCAGCCGGCCCGCCGCACCCGTGGTGCCCTCCCATTTCTCCCTTCTGTGTCTGTCTCTCCCCCCCCTCAGGTGAGTGAGCCCCAGAACACAGTTGCAGAGGGGAGGCCCGGGCCGGTTTGCTGGCGCTGCGGGGAACCGGGCCACCTGCAGCAACAATGTGCAGCGATGGAGGTGGGGGCGGTGGTGCGGATCCCCGACGCGCCAGAGGCTGCCCTCGATCGGGCCGGAGCGTATCGCATACCGGTAAGTGTACAAGGGGCTACATATCAGGCGTTGGTGGATTCAGGCTGCAATCAGACCTCGATCCGCCAAAGCCTGGTGCAAGACGAGGCATTGGGGGGAGCACAAGGGGTGAAGGTGTTGTGTGTGCACGGGGATATTCACAGCTACCCGTTGGTGTCAGTCCACATATATTTTAGAGGGGAAAAATCTATAGTGAAGGCGGCGGTTAATCCTCGCCTTACCCACTCTTTGATCTTGGGGACCAATTGGCCGGGATTTCGGGGTTTAATGGCACGCCTAGTAAAGAGTGGGTCCTGCCGGTTGACGGGGGAGGGTCCCGGTGTCGCTTTGGCTGGAGCGGCGGTCGCAGAGCCGTCTACATCACCTCCGCGACAGGGGGAGGAGCCGCCGGCCCCTCCTCTTTCTATTGGGGAATCCCTCGTGGATTTCCCACTGGAACAATCGCGAGACGAGACTCTGCGACACGCGTTTGACCAAGTGAGAGTAATCGATGGTCAAACGCTCCAGCCGAACGCCACCCCGTCCTTCCCCTATTTTTCCATTTTGAAGGATAGATTATATCGAGTGACGCAGGACACTCAGACGAAAGAGCGAGTCACCCAGTTATTAATTCCAAAGAGCCGCCGGGAATTGGTATTCCAGGCGGCCCACTTTAATCCCATGGCTGGACACCTCGGGCAGGATAAGACACTCGCCCGGATAATGGCCCGATTCTATTGGCCGGGGATTCGCGGCGACGTCCGTAAGTGGTGTACGGCGTGCCGCGAATGCCAGTTAGTAAATCCAGCGGCCATTCCAAAAGCGCCCTTGCGCCCCCTACCATTAATCGAGACCCCGTTCGAAAGAATTGGGATGGATCTCGTTGGGCCATTAGATCGGTCAACACGAGGGTACCGCTTTATATTAGTCCTGGTGGACTATGCAACGCGATACCCGGAAGCGGTGCCTCTTCGCAATATCTCAGCACGCAGTATTGCAGAGGCCCTCTTCCACGTCATCTCCCGGGTTGGAATCCCGAAAGAGATTCTGACTGACCAAGGCACCTCGTTTATGTCACGAACACTGAGCGAACTGTATGGGCTACTAGGTATTAAGCCGATCCGCACCAGCGTTTATCACCCACAGACGGACGGTTTAGTTGAACGGTTCAATCGCACCCTCAAGAATATTATTAAAAAATTCGTGAGGACGCACGTAACTGGGATAAGTGGCTCGAACCCTTGTTGTTTGCAGTGCGAGAGGTCCCCCAAGCCTCCACGGGGTTTTCCCCGTTTGAATTATTATACGGGCGTAAGCCGCGCGGCATCTTAGATGTACTGCGGGAAAATTGGGAGGAGGGACCTTCACAGAGCAAAAACGAAATTCAGTACGTTATGGATCTGCGCGCAAAACTCCACACGCTCACCCACCTAACTCAGGAGAATTTGCGGCAGGCCCAGGAACGGCAAGTCCGCCTGTACAACAAGGGCACGCGCCTTAGAGAGTTCACTCCGGGAGAGAAGGTACTCGTCCTGTTGCCCACATCGAGCTCCAAATTAATCGCCAAGTGGCAAGGACCCTTTGAGGTCACACGGCGAGTCGGGGACGTCGACTGCGAGGTTAGGCAAACGGACAGGGAGGGGGCGCTACAGATCTACCACCTCAATCTGCTGAAACTCTGGAATGAGGAGGTCCCCGTGGCGTTGGTGTCGGTAGTTCCGGAGAAGGCGGAGCTGGGGCCGGAGGTCCCCAAAGGGTCATTGGCATCACTTACCTCTCCGGTCCCCTGTGGAGACCACCTCTCCCCGACCCAACTCGCGGAGGTCGCCCAGTTGCAGGCCGAGTTTTCGGATGTGTTCTCGCCCCTGCCCGGTCGCACGAACCTCATAGAACACCACATAGAGACGCCCCCGGGGGTGGTAGTGCGTAGCCGCCCTTATAGACTACCCGAACACAAAAAAAAGGTGGTTCGGGAAGAACTTCAGGCCATGCTCGAAATGGGCATCGTCGAGGAGTCCCACAGTGACTGGAGCAGCCCAGTGGTCTTGGTTCCCAAGGCCGACGGGTCGGTCCGGTTCTGTGTGGACTATAGAAAAGTCAACGCGGTGTCTAAATTCGACGCATACCCAATGCCTCGTATTGATGAGCTGCTCGATCGACTAGGCACGGCTCGCTTTTACTCGACACTGGATTTGACGAAGGGATATTGGCAGATCCCCTTGACTCCATTATCCCGAGAGAAAACGGCCTTTTCCACACCGTTCGGCTTACACCAGTTCGTCACACTTCCGTTTGGGCTGTTTGGGGCGCCCGCTACGTTTCAGCGGCTGATGGACCGAGTCCTCCGGCCGCACGCCACCTATGCGGCCGCGTACCTAGACGACATCATCATTTATAGCAATGACTGGCAGCGACACCTGCAACACCTGAGGGCCGTCCTTAGGTCGCTGAGGCGGGCGGGACTCACTGCCAACCCGAAGAAGTGTGCGATTGGGCGGGTGGAAGTACGGTATCTGGGCTTCCACTTGGGCAACGGGCAGGTGCGTCCCCAAATTAATAAGACTGCAGCGATTGCGGCCTGCCCGAGGCCCAAGACCAAAAAGGGGGTGAGACAGTTCCTGGGGCTGGCTGGCTACTATCGTAGGTTTATACCTAATTATTCGGACGTCACCAGCCCGCTGACTGATCTCACTAAAAAGGGGGCACCAGATCCGGTCCAGTGGACGGAGCAGTGCCAGCGGGCTTTCTCTGAGGTAAAGGCTGCACTGTGTGGGGGGCCACTCTTACACTCCCCTGACTTCTCTCTCCCTTTTTTGTTGCAGACGGATGCGTCGGACAGAGGGCTGGGGGCCGTTTTGTCCCAGCAGGTGGAGGGGGAGGACCGCCCAGTCCTATACATCAGCCGCAAGCTGTCAGTGCGTGAGGGGCGCTACAGCACCATTGAGAAGGAGTGCCTGGCGATCAAGTGGGCGGTCCTCGCCCTCCGTTACTACCTGCTGGGGCGCTCTTTCACCCTCTGTTCGGACCACGCGCCCCTCCAGTGGCTCCACCGCATGAAGGATGCCAACGCGCGGATCACCCGTTGGTATCTGGCACTCCAACCCTTCAACTTCAAGGTGGTCCACAGGCCGGGGGCGCAGATGGTCGTGGCGGACTTCCTCTCCCGTCAAGGGGGGGGGGAGTCGGCTGCGGGCCGGACGGGCGCCCGGCCTGAGTCGGGCGGTGGGGGTATGTGGCAGCGGGGGCGTGGTCAAGCATCGGTCTGTGACAGGAGGGTGGAGCCGGGGAAGGTGAGTGGCAGATTCGCTACACCTGACGGTAATTAACCTGTGTTTTGTGTGTGTTTTCCCAGTAAACCGCTCCCTATTTTAAGAGGCTGAGAGAGAGCAGAGGGAGCGCGACCCGGGAGTGGAGGCTGAGAGTGTGTCTGTGTGCTGCGAGTTCTTTTAAACTGAAAAGTTTATTAATAAAATACGCTGTTACTACCTCCAAACGTTGTCCTGCCGTCCTCTGTGCTCCACCCACGCATTGTCCGCGCTACAGCAATATAATAGCATATATAATATCTCAGTATAATACTGAGAGTACTGATAAATTAATAGGGATAAATTTAATATTCAGTAATACTTACTGAGCCTGTAATGACAATACTCATAACTGCCTGTTTAAAAATATTACTCTATATCCATCTTTTTGGCGGCACGGTGGTGTAGTGGTTAGCGCTGTCGCCTCACAGCAAGAAGGTCCGGGTTCGAGCCCCGTGGCCGGTGAGGGCCTTTCTGTGTGGAGTTTGCATGTTCTCCCCGTGTCTGCGTGGGTTTCCTCCGGGTGCCCCGGTTTCCCCCACAGTCCAAAGATATGCAGGTTAGGTTAACTGGCGACTCTAAATTGACCGTAGGTGTGAATGTGAGTGTGAATGGTTGTCTGTGTCTATGTGTCAGCCCTGTGATGACCTGACAACTAGTCCAGTGTGTAGCCCGCCTTTCGCCCGTAGTCAGCTGGGATAGGCTCCAACTTGCCTGCGACCCTGTATAACAGGATAAAGCGGCTAGAGATAATGAGATGAGATCCATCTTTTTTAGTACACCACAAAATCATGAAACAATGTTTCCTAACAAAACACAGAACACACTCTCAAACAGACTAGAATAGTTTAACTTTGATTGTAATGACAGTCCTGAATATTCCTTGCAGATCAATCATTGAGTGCTCTCAGAGTACCTAGAAACGCTGCTCAATATCGCCATTATGATAGAGCATCATAAGTTGTTTAGTGTTGGTCTCCGTGAGACTGAATCTTCTGTCATTTAGAAGATGTTTATACATGGAAAAGGAGCACTCAACATCCACACTTGCCACTGGCAACCATATGGCGTCCTTGGCCACCAGAGCATTCGTTTCTTTTTCGCAGTCGCCATTCTTGTTGCGATGCGGGGAGCGAATCTGTAAACAAGCAGCTCATTGGCTGGCTAAGTGTGCCACAAGCCAATCACAATCACCGACAAAGCTGCCTTGACCGGAAAGGCATGTCTTCTTGGGCGTTAGCGGCAGTTACACTTTGACACGCGAGCAATGTTTAAAAAATGAATACAAGCGCAGATGTACTTAAAAAAACATTATTTCCAAAAATTCCGTTTGGCAGTCAAAAATCCGTTTCACTATAAAAATTCCGTAATTTCCGTCCATTTTCCGCGATCGCGGAAAATCATTGGCCCTACATGACGTCACAGCGGTAACTGGTTTTAAGGCCGAGGCCTTTTACAGCTTTTGACCAAAGTCATAAAAATTTATGGTGAAAGTAAGAAATACCGTTACCGACTTGCTCAACGAAGACTGATTTGACTTCATTGATTGTGGGTTGACTCTCATTAAAACAGGATAGGTGTTAGAACTTGTGCAGCATACATGTACATGCATGCATTTTCACTGATGAAACGTAAAAGGCTAATTAAATAATTAGATGAACTGAGACAATCACATTCTGAAGCAAATTAAATAATCTTATACTGGTAACTTAAACACACAATACAAGTTACATGTCTCATCTCATCTCATTATCTCTAGCCGCTTTATCCTGTTCTACAGGGTCGCAGGCAAGCTGGAGCCTATCCCAGCTGACTACGGGTGAAAGGCGGGGTACACCCTGGACAAGTCGCCAGGTCACAGGGCCGACACATAGACACAGACAACCATTCACACCTACGGTCAATTTAGAGTCACCAGTTAACCTAACCTGCATGTCTTTGGACTGTGGGGGAAACCGGAGCACCCGGAGGAAACCCACGCGGACACGGGGAGATCATGCAAACTCCACACAGAAAGGCCCTCGCCGGCCACGGGGCTCGAACCCAGGACCTTCTTGCTGTGAGGCGACAGCGCTAACCACTACACCACCATGCCGCCTGTCAAGTTACATGTATTAATCTAAATGCAGGTAAACAACGTGTTTTTTTTTAATCCAAATGAGAGTCGCAGCTTACCTGTCTGCGTTCTCACTTCTTGAAGGCCGATCTCGTGGCCGATTGTTTTGGAACAATCTGACTTTCAGTTGTTTGTTCAGTTCTCCATTCATTCACTTCTTCCATGTAAGGGTGAGATGGCAGCAATATCCAGTTTAGAAATCAGACGGCTGTTCCAGTCATTCTCTATTTTGTCCATACGGGGTACTCCGCCATTACTGCTCAGCTCAGGCAATTACTAAAACCCGGGACGGAACGGGACGTCACCGGTTTTAGCAACAACCGTGGGGAGGTCAGTGCCCCAGCGATATGTCCCGTCCCGTTCCATCCCGGGTTTTAGCAACAACCCTCAGCTCACTCTGGGAGGACTGGTGCAACTGAACTTTGCTTTAAAAAAATAAAATAAACACTTTCCTTTTCTTGTAGGTTTCTTTTCCTTTAATTGTTGGTACTGCACCCTTTTTCAATACGGGCTTATAGCTAACTCTCCTCAACAGATCAGAGGTTTCATACGAGTCCTCAGTAAAATGTGCAGAGCAGAGGAGAGACCACTTCATAGGCGCCCAATGTGCCCGTGAACTTCTTGTAAAACACGTCCAAATCTTTGCAGTTTGAACATTCTTGGGCCATGAATGCAACGTAAATCCACCTTCCGTCGTGTTGCTGGTGGATGCAGTAACACATCTACGTAGCATGGTGATAAATTAGCTCAAAATGGAGGATCGGAGTTGCAGTCAACTCTGTGTTTTAGTATAGCGGAAGTGGCGATGAGACCGATAGACTTCCTGCTGTGACGTTACAGACGTCAAGGTCATTCACTCAGACTGCTACCTATATAAATCACTTTAATCATAAAAATTACTATATTAGATTTATTGTTATCGCTTAAAACTATTCCTGTGCCATTCTTGAGGTCTCAACGCATTTATAAACAAAAGTGAGGCCATGGCATATATGCTTTAAGTAAATGCTAGCCTTTGTCTTGGTTTATGTCTTAGTGCCTATACTATGTCTTGGTCCTAGAGCGTGGTCAGTCTATAGGGAAGCATCTGTCCTGGTTTAGGTCTGAATGTAAATTGACCTCTTGACTTGAATATAGATTGAGATAATTGATTAACCTTTGTCCTAGCCTGTGTACTAGTTTGTCCTGACAGCTGTTCTTGCCTATATTCGAGCCTGTGTCTGTTGTCTAGCCATCTTTCCTAGTGTTTCTCTGTCCTAACCTTTGCGCTAACATGTCCTAGTACTTGTCCTAGCTTGTCATAGCCTATGTGTTAACATCTGTCTCTTGGTGCATGGACTAGCATCTATCATCACCGATGTGTTAACAACTGTCTAAACACATGTCCTTGAATGTGCTCTGGCACCTGTTCTGTGTTTCTGTACTATAACCTATCCTTGCAGATGTTCAGCCTGTGTCTTAACGGTCTGTCTCGGCATCTATCCAATACCATATCTTACTTGGTGCTTTAACCATTGGTCCTAGCATATGTCCTGTCCTCATTCTAACCTTTGTGATCTATCAGGGTGTCCGTCCCACCCAGTGTCCTTCCCAGTGCTAACCCTAGCTTCTGTCTTATGGTCTTGTCCTAGCTGCTTACAGTGTCATTCAGTGTCTTAGCAGGAGACCTAAGCATTTGTACTACCTAGTGTCCTGTTTGATATCTTATAATTGTTCCTAGAGCATGTCCTTGATAATGAATGTCCTAAGCTCAGTGTTGGAGCATGTCCAAGCCTTCAGTCCTAGCTTGTGTCCAAAACATCTGTCCTAGCCAGTATCCTAGGCACCTGTTTGAATCTCTGTGCTAGAGCATGCCCTAGCTTTTTGTCCCAGCTCTTGTTGTAAACATCTGTCCTAGTCAGTGTCCTAGCCATCTGCCTTAGCAGGAGTCCTAAACATTTACAGTATATTGACATAAAATGTTAGCATGTTCTAGCTATCTGTCCTAGCTGATACCCTACAGAAAAGCATTTATCACAACCTTTGTCCTAGCCATATGTCCTAGACATTTTTCTGTTTATCTGTCCTAACATCAGTGCTAGGGAATGCCTTAGCCATCTGTCCTAGCTGGTGTCTTAAGCATCTGTCCTAACCTCTGTGTTAAAGCATGTTCTAGTTTTTTGTCCTCGCTAGTATCTTAAACCCCATTAGCCCCAGACAGTGTCCTAGCTATCTGCCATAACCTCTGTTCTTAGGCATGTTCTTACCTCTGTGATAGAGTATGTCCAAGATATCTCATCTCATCTCATTATCTCTAGCTGCTTTATCCTTCTACAGGGTCGCAGGCAAGCTGGAGCCTATCCCAGCTGACTACGGGCGAAAGGCGGGGTACACCCTGGACAAGTCGCCAGGTCATCACAGGGCTGACACATAGACACAGACAACCATTCACACTCACATTCACACCTACGGTCAATTTAGAGTCACCAGTTAACCTAATATGTCCAAGATATTTGTGCTAAATTGTGTCGTTGGCATTTGTCCTAGCCCATGTCCTAGTCTGTGTCTTAGCATTTTCTTAGAGCATGTCCTAAACAAGTGTCCTGTTGCAAGCCTAAACGTCTGTCTTGCACCATGTTCTAGCCTCTGTCCTAGCCTATTCTAACATCTGGGACCCTCAGTTGAACTGCTGTTTCTCTGTCTTTGCCCATGTCTAAGCCTTGTACCCTCATTTCAACCTGTCCAGATCAATGAGGACAGCAGAGTGTATCAGTATCTACTGTAAAGTATATCAGAGTTTGATGACTGAAACACGTTCAGGAGGTGGGGCAGGGACAAAGAAAGAAAACGGAGAGGGTGAAAAGGCAAAACCCCAGCCCAAACCACAGATGTGTGTGTGTGTGTGTGTGTGTGTGTGTGTGTGTGTGTGTGTGTGTGTGTGTGTGGTTTTCAGTCCACTCCCTCGTTCACTGATTTCTTCATATTTCATATCAGGCATTCTCTTCCTCCTGGCCAGCTGTGTCAATAACAGGATCTCACACACACACACACACACACACACACACACACACACACACACACACACACACACACACACACACACACACACACAGAGCGGGGAGGGGACAGTCATGCCAAGCCAAGATACATGGACCCTTTGGATGGCCTGTTGTGTCCAAGTGCTGTAGTGTGTGTGTGTGTGTGTGTGTGTGTGTGTGTGTGTGTGTGTGTGTGTGTTTGATCACCTTAGGGTGTTTTGGATCATATGATTGCTCACTAGAGGACAGAACATCAACTTTGGACACATACACACAAATACACAGTGCGACACACTTGGGCGTGTGTGTGTGTATTTCTGCAGGTGTACGCTTGTTGGCATTTAAGATAATTACAACATGACCTTTCTTATAGAGGCACAAATGTCACAGAGCTTCTCTGGTGACAAGTAGCTGAACAGGGGTCTATGTGTGTGTGTGTGTGTGTGTGTGTGTGTGTGTTGATCGTTCTGTCAGAGTGAATGCCCTTTCCCATGATCAGGTCCTCAATCTAAGACAAATGTATTAAATTTTTATGATCGTATAGCACTTTCTGTTTGAAGGGCGTTCCTAGGAGAACAAGGGCGGAGCTTAAGTTATACGGTATTTGATAAGCCAATTGTAAATGAGGTCATTTGATGGCCTACTAGCCTACTTTTAATTACAAAACATGATGCTGTAGCTTCCATTATTATCTCATCTCATTATCTCTAGCCGCTTTATCCTGTTCTAAAGGGTCGCAGGCAAGCTGGAGCCTATCCCAGCTGACTACGGGCGAAAGGCGGGGTACACCCTGGACAAGTCGCCAGGTCATCACAGGGCTGACACATAGACACAGACAACCATTCACATTCACACCTACGGTCAATTTAGAGTCACCAGTTAACCTAACCTGCATGTCTTTGGACTGTGGGGGAAACCGGAGCACCCGGAGGAAACCCACGCGGACACGGGGAGAACATGCAAACTCCACACAGAAAGGCCCTCGCCGGCCACGGGGCTCGAACCCGGACCTTCTTGCTGTGAGGCGACAGCGCTAACCACTACACCACTGTGCCGCCGCGGCATATGATTTATTTTTTATTTTTTTTTACTTCCACATATTTAACATCGTCACAAGTTTCTTTCACACATCAATATTTGCAGTGAGAAATATTTAAAGCTTCCCTCTGCTTTGAGGCAGCATTATTGCAGTTGTCAGTCCAGTTGTGTTTATTCTGCCTTCACGTGTGAGTCGGAATTATGGTAAATACGAGTTGACGATTTGGAAGTTGCACATGAACATCCGTCTACTCGTAACCTCAAGTGGGATACCTGAGTGCATAATTTGGGACGACTTTCAACCGGCAGCAGAGCATTTGGATGTACTCATTATTCCAACCTCGCAGGTGGGAAGTATGACCTTCCGACTCGCATGTGAAGGCAGCATGCGTTCAAATTGTGCTATGTGTAGTTACTTGGTGTCTATGCACAGTGACACTTGGGGTCAAGGGGTATCCTAAAATGTGATGAATCTGCATTGTATATTTTTTGATGAATTATTTTTTATATAATTAATAATTTAAAATGAATGCATTATTTTGACAATAATAGCTGCTATGGCAACTCCATGACGCATTTACTGTAGGTTGAACATACAGGGTTGAAATAACCTGAAAGTAGGTAACAAATCACTCTTTTTCTTGTCCGATTGTTAAAAGGGGTTCTTTTGGATGATCTTGTACCCTACACAGTGAGCATTTATAGTGAATATGAAGCTCATTAATATTCATAACATTCTAATACTTAATCTTTTAAGTAATTAAGGTTTGAAGGCAATTTTTTGAGTAACTGACAACCTGTGTGTGTGTGTGTGTGTGTGTGTGTGTGTGTGTGTGTGTGTGTGTGTGTGCACGTCATTATACATGTCTCGATGTTACTGTTTTTAATTGAACATTACCCTGTGTTTCAGATGTAATGAATGGGCACTTAACATTGTTTTTTTTTCCATTTATAGCTCTCCTGTCATTCTATCTTCTAGTAATAATAAGGATTTTGTGTGTGTGGTGTGTGTGTGTGTGTGTGTGCGCGCGCACGCACGATCATTCCCAAGCACTAATTAGAATGAAGAGGATGTTTCTTGTTTCTCACAGCCAACAAGACTATTAATTGCATTTAAACACACGCACACACAGATTTTGAAAGGTTTAATGTTTTAAATCTCTCTTTCTCTCTTAGGGAAAAGAGGACATAACACTAATGGCTGCTCACTTCATTTCAAAACACCAAAGGGAACCTTCTAAAAGCTCCTCAGAACCTCAGATTTCTTCCTAACTTGTCCCCCCTCCCCTTTTGATCAACTGGACGGCCGAAACAGCACTACAAAGTTGTCCTTCAGAGACTTCAAACCAGAAACCACCCTAAGGATCTGAATCTTTGAGAAAACACACACACACACACACTTTTTCGATGGGGGAGGAATCCCCGTGATGCATCCCTGAAGTGGCTGTTTTGGATTTTGTGGCTTGTACGTGTGCTGAGACAGCCATGTCGGGGAAGGGCTTCCCTGTGGCTCACTTCTCCTACTTCCTCCCTCATGTGATTGGTGGGCTCTCACCGCCCTCAATGCCGACCATGTCTGTGAGCGGATACAGCACACCCTCACCAGCTAGTGAGTACATGCGCTGTGTGTGTGTGTGTGTGTGTGTGTGTGTGTGTGTGCGTGCGTGCGCAAAATTTTAATTTCTTTATAAAATGCCTTTGTTGCTGCAGGGAGTGTGTGATGTTTCAAGGCAGGAACATCATGATTCTGCAACTCGATCTTAGCTATTTCAGTCAGTAAATACTCAAATAGTAACAATTCCAGAATTAATAACTTGGATATTAGCAACTTAAATAGTAACAAGTGAAATATTAAAAACTCAAGTATTAGCAACTTGAATAGTAACAGCTTGAATAATAGCAACTCAAATAGTAGCAACTCACATTAAAAACTCGACTAGTAGAAACTTTAACACCTCAAATATTAACAGCTTGAATAATAGCAACTCAAAAATCAAAACCTGAATATTAGCAACACAAATAGTACACACTTAAATATTAACAACTCAAATATTAACAACACGAATATTAACAGCTTGAATAATACCAACTCAAATAGTAGAAATTTGGCTATCAACACAAATACAGTAGTGCTTGAAAGTTTGTGAACCCTTTAGAATTTTCTATATTTCTGCATAAGTATGACCTAAAACATCATCAGATTTTCAGACAAGTCCTAAAAGTAGATAAAGAGAACCCAGTTAAACAAATGAGACAAAAATATTATACTTGGTCATTTATTTATTGAGGAAAATGATCTAATATTACGTATCTGTGAGTGGCAAAAGTATGTGAACCTCTAGGATTAGCAGTTAATTTGAAGGTGAAATTAGAGTCAGGTGTTTTCAATCAATGGGATGACAATCAGGTGTGAGTGGGCACCCTGTTTTATTTAAAGAACAGGGATCTATCAAAGTCTGATCTTCACAACACACGTTTGTGGAAGTTTATCATGGCACGAACAAAGGAGATTTCTGAGGGCCTCAGAAAAAGCGTTGTTGATGCTCATCAGGCTGGAAAAATTTACAAAACCATCTCTAAAGAGTTTGGACTCCACCAATCCACAGTCAGACAGATTGTGTACAAATGGAGGAAATTCAAGACCATTGTTACCCTCCCCAGGAGTGGTTGACCAACAAAGATCACTCCAAGAGCAAGGCATGTAATAGTTGGCGAGGTCAAAAAGGACCCCAAGATAACTTCTAAGCAACTGAAGGCCTCTCTCATATTGGCTAATGTTAATGTTCATGAGTTCAACATCAGGAGAACAGTGAACAACAGTGGCAGGGTTGCAAGGAGAAAGCCACTGGTCTCCAAAAAGAACATTGCTGCTCGTCTGCAGTTTGCTAAAGATCACATGGACAAGCCAGAAGGCTATTGGAAAAATGTTTTGTGGACAGATGAGACCAAAATAGAACTTTTTGGTTTAAATGAGAAGCATTATGTTTGGAGAAAGGAAAACACTGCATTCCAGCATAAGAACCTTATCCCATCTGCGAAACATGGTGGTGGTAGTATCATGGTTTGGGCCTGTTTTGCTGCATCTGGGCCAGGACGGCTTGCCATCATTGATGGAACAATGAATTCTGAATTATACCAGCGAATTCTAAAGGAAAATGTCAGGCACAGGCGTAACTTTAATAAGGACAGGTGGGGACATGTCCCCACCAACTTTGACAGGGCAGGGGACAGTCCCCACCAACATTTCACGCCTTTTCCGAACGTTTAGAGACACGCGCGACTGTTTTCCCCTGTTTTATCCCATGAATGACAAGCCCCGCTGTTGCCGCCGCTTAGCTGCTGTTTTGAGAGCTGTAACCCGATTGGCGGCAGCTCTCTGCTATGTGTGTAGCAACCAACGACTCATTGGACCAAACTGGACAATGTGAACATTAAAGACATTTGTCAGCAGTTTGTGGAAGTAAGTGACAGGAGAAGGAAGGTGTTTGGTACTTTTAAATGAATACTGTGGTGCATAGTCTTACATGGAGGGCAAGGGAAGTTTCATTTTTTTGTTTCTTTTTAATTATTATTATTTTTTAAATAACTGTAAACTGGAGGCTTTTTTTACATTATTGTGATGTTCGTCCCTAATGTTGAGATGTTCGTTTCTTTCTGAAATGTTTTAAATTTTGTAATAATTTGAATTGAATTGTTTGACTTGCAAATACATTTTGTAGTTTGCACAAATTACACAGATTATAAAATCACCTAGATTTCCTTTATATGTAAGATTATATTATTAATTTGTGCCTTGTTGAAACTGCTACACCTGTTTCTTCCCAGACCTGGTGTAATCCTGGTTTAGTCCAGGTATAATCTAGTTTATTATTATATTAATTCTAGTTTAGTTTGCTCTTGTTTGTGGTTTAGCCTTGGTTTAGTCCTGATGTGATCCATGTTTGCCCTGGCTGAAACATTGAAGTTCTGGTTTAGACCTGGCTCGTGTATAGTCCTGGTTTAGTTTTGAGTAGTCCTGTTTATGTGCTATCCCTTACCCCTTAGTCAGTATCTGTTTTGACTGAGCATTGTTGGTGGCCCTATTGTTTTTTGTGACACTAGAATCAACAATAAAAAGATGGCAATGAATGTTTTAAGATGATACTGTTTATTGTGTATTTTTTCATATAGCGGTTGTACTGCAGGACACAAGTCCTCCCACAGAATCTAGTAATAATGTGTAATGTGTATATAGTTCATATGTAAAGTATGTTCAATTAACCAGTGTGCAAGAGAGTATTTGGTAGGTGTATTTTACCACCTTTTACCCATCAGAGTGCATCAGATTGCTTTATTTATGTGTGAAGATTCACAAAATTTTCTGGGGCAGGATCCCCCCCAGTTCTACATTTGTTTGGTCCATCATGTTTCCAGCCTTTTACTGCATACCCATTGACAGCCTGCCCTGAAATGGTTTTCATAAAAGTAGTGAGGCCATAGTACGCATCTCAAAATGCATCAAAATTAAGCCTTAAAACGGGATCTTTCTAAATTTTCTCCAGGGGGACCATGCCCCCTGACCCCCCTTGAAGGGAAGTATCGTGCCTGGAAATGTCCCCACCAACTTTGAACACAAAGTTACGCCCTTGATGTCAGGACATCTGTCCATGAACTGAATCTCAAGAGAAGGTGGGTCATGCAGCAAGACAACGACCCTAAGCACACAAGTCGTTCTACCAAAGAATGGTTAAAGAAGAATAAAGGTAATGTTTTGGAATGGCCAAGTCAAAGTCCTGACCTTAATCCAATGGAAATGTTGTGGAAGGACCTGAAGCGAGCAGTTCGTGTGAGGAAACCCACCAACATCCCAGAGTTGAAGCTGTTCTGTACGGAGGAATGGGCTAAAATTCCTCCAAGCCGGTGTGCCGGAAATGTTTAGTTGCAGTTATTGCTGCACAAGGGGGTCACACCAGATGCTGAAAGCAAAGGTTCTACAGACTTTGATGGATTTCTGTTCTTTAAATAAAACATGGTGCCCACTCACACCTGATTGTCATCCCATTGATTGAAAACACATGACTCTAATTTCACCTTCAAATTAACTGCTAATCCTAGAGGTTCACATACTTTTGCCACTCACAGATATGTAATATTGGATCATTTTCCTCAATAAATAAATGACCAAGTGTAATATTTTTGTCTCATTTGTTTAACTGGGTTCTCTTTATCTACTTTTAGGACTTGTGTGAAAATCTGATGATGTTTTAGGTCATATTTATGCATAAATATAGAAAATTCTTAAGGGTTCACAAACTTTCAAGCACCACTGTAGTAGCAACTTGAATATTAACAACTCAAATAGTAGAAACCTAAATATTAACAACTCTAATAATAGCTTGAATAATAGCAACTCAAACAGAAGAAACTTGGATATCAGCAACTTGATTATTAGCAACTCAAATATTAACAGTTTGAATAACAGTAACTCAAAAATTGAACCCCAAATATCAGCAACTCGAATATTAGCCACTCGAATATCAGCAACTCAAATATTAACAGTTTGAATAACAGTAACTCAAATTGAAACGAATATTAGCAACTCGAATAGTACAAAATTAAGTCTCAGCAACTCGAATATCAGCAACTCAAATATTAAGTTTGAATAATACTCAAAAATCAAAAACTGAATATTAGCAACTTGAATAGTACAAATGTAAATAGCAGCAACTTGAATATTAGCAATTCGAATAACAGCAACTTGAATATTAGTAACTCGAATATTAACAGTTTGAATAATAGTAACTCCAAAATCCAAACCTGAATATTAGCAACTCGAATATCCATCCATCCATCCATCCATCCATCCATTATCTGTAGCCGCTTGTCCTGTTCTACAGGGTCGCAGGCAAACGGGAGCCTATCCCAGCTGACTATGGGCGAGAGGCGGGGTACACCCTGGACAAGTTGCCAGGTTATCGCAGGGCTGACAGCAACTCGAATAGTACAAACTTATAAATATTAGCAACTTGAATATTAGTGACTCAGAGTCACAATTTATATATTAGCTCCTTGAATAATGGCCACTCAAAGAATAACAACACAGATACTGACATCTCAGATGAATGATGGTTACTAGAATATCACCAACTCAAGTACAGTACCAGTTAAAGTTCTGGACACAGTTATTAATTACTGTGAATGAGTAAATGTGTCCAAACCTTTGACTGATACTGTACTTCTTACAAACTCAAAGGTGCCCTGAACTCTCGCAAATAAAAGGTGAACTCCCAAAACATTGGAATGAGTTGTTGAAGCCTTGACCCTACTTCCTATCCATTCCTGTGTACATGAAGCTCTGCCTCCCTGAATCTGTAGCAGTTGGTGGAGTTCATTCATGTTAGTTTGGTAGCCAACTAGCTAACCTTCCATTGCCTTATTCTGCTTGACCAGTAGTGGCATTCACTCTCAACTCAGGAAATCCTGGACTGACATAAATTTAACTTCCTCTTTTACACATAAGGATGTTCCAAATGTTTCTCTATTTTACTGCATATTCACTGCACCTTCAGTAACTCAAATTAATATAGGCAGTTCAAATTAATATTAGCAACTCAAATATTAACATCTGGAATTAGCATTAGCAATTTAAATAATTATTCGTGGTTCAGAAGTTAGAAACTGAATATTCGCACCTTTCATAGGAACAACTTCAGTATTAACAACCTGAATTTAGAACCTGAGCTCAAACATAACAACGTGAATGTTAGCAGCTCGAATATTAGCAAGTGAAATTATCATTAGCAATTCACCTGAGTAGTAGTAACTCGGATTAACATTAGCAACTTAAATATTAACAACTCCAACGTAACTGTGACTATTGGCAGCTCAAATCCTCAAAAACTTGGATAGCTATAACTCAGATAATCACAATCGGTAATATTAGCAACTTAGATATTAACAACTGACATTAGCATTAGCAACAGAAACAAATAGCAATTCACGACAAAGCATGACTATTAGCGGCTTAGATGTTAGCAACTCAAACCTTAGCATGACTTTTATTAATCCCCCCAAAAAATCAAATAAATATTATAAACTGATCATTTTACTGTTTAAATATAAACCTTATTGCAGTTGAAGTTATATTAACTCAGTGTTACTGAACACACTGTGTAGTGTGTTGGATTTCAATGTTCCTATTTCAAAGTGCATGCGTGTGTGTGTTTACAGAGAACTGACCACGTTCCTTCCCTCTCGCAGAACAAATATTTTTCGGCAAACCACTTCCTGTACATGCTGCGTTATCTTTCTTGAGGACCTGTTACAAAACACACATAACCACACACCCACACACACACACTATATCGTGTGTGTGTGTGTGTGTGTGATATATATATATATAAAATATACACGATATTGTGTGTGTGTGTGTGTGTGTGTGTGTGTACTTTGTACTTTGTGTGGTTTGATTCACTGCTGGTGGTCTTCATTAGAATGTCACTAAAGACAGTAGTTCCACTTGGGTGGCAGTCTTACTTGCACAACACACACACACACAAAAAAAAAAGTCACCTTGAGTTATGAACATACAGAATACCAAATAACAGCATGCAGTCCAATGCATTGTTCAGATACCTGCTGTAGAAGAGCACAGAGTTTGTACAAGGACAGGAGCTTACACACACACACACACACACACACACACACACACACACACACACACACACACACACACACATATTCATTGAGCATGTGTTGAATAAAAGATGTCTTAATATTGACAGGACAGCCTTGGCTGCCTTCCAGAGCGTGACTGACAAGCTCTGAAAAGTATGTACACACACACAGGCCCAGATACCTGCAGATTCACAGAAAGACTGGGATATGTGTGTGTGTGTGTGTGTGTGTGTGTGTGTGTGTGTGTGTGTGTGTGTAGGATCTTAATGGACTTGGAAGGTTTATTGCAGGAAACCTTTTCAGGAACCCAGGAACTTTCTCAGAACATGCAAAAAGTTTGAGTTCTTGTAAAAGCCCCAGATTTCCTAAAGTTCTCAGGTTCCTTGTAAATTCCCTGGTTTCCAAAAATTGGAAACATGCCCCTAGTTCCCAAGTCCCTGAAATAGCCACTGGGTTCCTAAAAAGGTTCCTCTAAAACCTTTTTCCTAAAAAAAACACCCATAGTTCCAAAGTTCCTGAAAATGTGTTGAAAACAAAAAGATTCCTGTAGTTGAAAACTGTCTCTAATTCCCAAGTTCCTGAAGTCCATGGGTTCTCAAAAATGTCCTTGTAGTAGAAATGCACTGCCATAGCTCCTAATAAAGTACCAAAGTTCCTTAAAAGGTGCTTATAGTGGAAAAGTCTCTGTAGTTCCAGAGTTCCTGGTAAATTCCCTGAAATCCTTCCTATATTGGAAATGCACCAATAGTCCCTAAGGTCCTGAAAAAGACCATGTGATTTCAAAAGGTTCCTGTAGTGGAAAAGCCTATAGTTCCTTAATAAGTCTGTGAGTTCCTAAAAAGATTTGTATAGCAGAAAAACACATAGTGCTAGAGTTCCTGAAAAAGCCTATTCTAAGAAAAATCCATTGATGTCTACAAAGATTCCTGGTCTGGAAAATTGCTTATAATTCCAGAGTTTCTGAACATCAATCAATCAATCAATCCCAAGGTTTTTGTCAGGCAACAGCACCGAGAGTTCCTAAGTTTCTAATAAAGTGCCAGTCTTCTTAGAAAGTTCAAATACTGGGAAATCATCCATAGTTCCCCAATTCCTGAAAAAATCCCAGGGTTCCTGATAAGGTTCCTATAGTGTAAAAGCACCTTTAGTTTCAGGGTTCCTAAAAATGTCCCTGGGTTTCTAAAAAGTTCTGAAGTTCCTGAAGTCTATGGGTTCCTAAAAAGGTTCCTGTAGCACAAAAGCACCTGTGGCTACCGAGTTCCTGAAAAAAATCAGACGATCAGTCAATGCCCTCATTTCTGGAAACAGAGTTTGAGCTCATCCCAGTTAAAATTCCTAAAACTAGTTGACACCCAACAACTTCTGGAAGATTTCTGGGAAGCAAATGCAGGGACTGGAGCAGGGTATGGATAGTTCTGGATAGGGATTAGTAAAGTACTGAAAGCGAGACGCATCTAGATTCCCTCCTCAAAGCAGTGTGTGTGTGTGTGTGTGTGTGTGTGTGTGCCTGCATGTGTGTGCCAAAGTGAGAATTGTGTTATTCCAAGCTGATTTGATAATTGTGGCGTTTATACATTGGGTGTGAGGCAGGCCATCTGCTTTCATTTACACCAAACATTGCCTTAATGTGTGTGTGTGTGTGTGTGTGTGTGTGTGAAACCACCACTGTTAGTTGCTAGCTGATTTACTTGTAGTTTGAGGTTAAAATCAAGGTTTGTATATTTTTATATACTACTGAGGACCAAGTGTCCCCACAAGGATAGTAAAATCGGACAATTTTGACCTTGTGGGGACATTTGGATACTCCCCACAAGGAAATTGCTGTTGTGTTTTGTTTTTTAACAAAATTTGAAAAAATAAAAGAACCAAAAACTTTCCTTTTCATTACTGAGGTTAAGGTTAGGGTTAGGTTTAGGTGCAGCATTAGTTAACTGCAGTAATAAATATGTCAGTGGAAGGTCCTACAAGGATCGTGAAACAAACGTGTGTGTGTGTGTGTGTGTGTGTGTGTGTGTGTGTGTGTGTGTGTGTTTGAGAGCACGAATGCAAAGAGTGAACAAGAGTGCTCTGAGAGCACAATATCCCCTGCTGGCAACTATACCATAACTCTGGTAAAATGTGACTGAATTGAACAAAATTGCAATATGCGTATTAACGACATATAACAAAGAACCCTGTCAAGTTTTGTGAAATTCCTCCAAAAATTGTGAGAGAAATTGATTTCAGAAGGTGAATACCTTTCCCGGGACGGACGGACAGAAATCGCGACGACATAATCCCCCTTTGGGCCTTTCGGCCAGCGGGGGATAATACAAATTGTGAGGGAAGTTGATTTCAGAAAGCAAGGACACCTTGATGAAATTGCCAAATAGCCCAAGAGCATTAGCTCAAAATTGAGTCCAACCCGGAACAAATTAGTAACAAGCTGAATTTTTCAGAATATGTTCAGAATACCCTTAGGAATAACATACTAAAAGTCCCCGGGAATCCACCTTATGCTCTCTGAGAAATTCAAGATGGCGTCCAAAATGGCCGCCGATTGGAGATTTTTCAATATCTCAGGGATAAAACATAATATAAATGCAATTAAAATGTTAAATTATATGTTCTCTCATACAAGCAATGCAAATTCACCATTGTCACACTGTTAAAATTAACCAAGATTACAAGGTCATTAATGTGGAAATTACATGGAATTTGATGGTTGACATGATTGACAGATTAGCTTAGTAGGCTACCTACATACATGAACATAATGTAAGAAAACAATTAGACATCAATTTCCTTAATATTTAGTGCATCTTTAAGCTTTGATAAAATATTAAAGGGAAATTAAATTTGAGAACTCTGTCTTCTAAAACTATAATGGCAAGCTGTTTCAGTACACTTCTTCAACATTCCGGCGACTTTCATGACAAAAAGGTCTGCCTCAATAAAAGCTCTTGCTTATAAACAATGAGTAGACTTAAACACTTCTCAGTGCCTCAGTTGTAATGCTTGGACCTTTGTTGTACCATCAATGAAGTAGGGAATTTATTCAAGGTTGTTTAAGGGTGGAAAAAAATTAATCTTTGAGTTTCTAGCGCCAGTCTTTACTACTAGCAATGCCAGTGTGTTCGGACAAAAAATGACTAAACTCAGCATGACCTTTTAAAAATGACTGAACTCAGCATGACCTTTTAACATGCCATTTTTCATTTTACACCACCAATTTACTTTAATTAATATTAATGAAAATAAGTGCTCCAACCCCTAGTAATTGTGTTTGTTGTTTTGTGAACAGAATAGGATGATACGGAGTGAACGAGTAACCAATGGATCCACACTCTATAATCGGTAGTGTACATTAAATAGCACATGTATAGATTTACAATTATAAGTCTGTAATTATTAGTCCTAAACATTAAGAACTGAAGCCATTTCAGAAACATATGAGATATCTTCATGATACCATAACGATTATTTTGTCATAACAGTCATTGTTATTTCTTCTTGGATGTGAATTTATGGGCCAGGGCGTTTCAAGATTGATACTTGATTCAAGGATCGGACTGGATGAAACCTATACACATTCATAGTACTGTGCACATTCATAAATGTGAACTGGTGAAGTGCCAAAAATATGACAATCTAACCAGACATGGCAAGCGAACACATTATACTCAAATATACTGTTATAATAATGTGTACATTGTTATTATATAATGTTAATACACAATGTAATTAATACACACATGTTGGAATTTACTCTCCTACCCTACAAAACATATATTCTGACCTTTTAATTGCATTAATATTTTGTTTTGGGCCTGAGATATGGGCAGATCTCCATTTGGCGGCCATTTTGGACGCCATCTTGAATTTCTCAGAGAGCACAAGGGGGATTTCCGGGGACTTTTAGTATGTTATTCCTAAAGGTATTCTGAACATATTCTGAAATTTTCAGCTTGTTACTAATTTGTTCCAGGTATAACCCTATTACTCCTGGGCTAAAAGTAAAAGTTTGTTAATAATCAAGGACATACAGTGGTGCTTGAAAGTTTGTGAACCCTTTAGAATTTTCTATATTTCTGCATAAATATGACCAAAAACATCATCAGATTTTCACACAAGTCCTAAAAGTAGATAAAGAGAACCCAGTTAAACAAATGAGACAAAAATATTATATTGGTCATTTATTTATTGAGGAAAATGATCCAATATTACAGATCTGTTAGTGGCAAAAGTATGTGAACCTCTAGGATTAGCAGTTAATTTGAAGGTGAAATTAGAGTCAGGTGTTTTCAATCAATGGGATGACAGTCAGGTGTGAGTGGGCACCCTGTTTTATTTAAAGAACAGGGATCTATCAAAGTCTGATCTTCACAACACATGTTTGAGGAAGTGTATTATGGCACGAACAAAGGAGATTTCTGAGGACCTCAGAAAAAGCGTTGTTGATGCTCATCAGGCTAAAAAAGGTTACAAAACCATCTCTAAAGAGTTTCGACTCCATCAATCCACAGTCAGACAGATTGTGTACAAATGGCGGAAATTCAAGACCATTGTTACCCTCCCCAAGAGTGGTCGACCAACAAAGATCACTCCAAGAGCAAGGTGTGTAATAGTCGGCGAGGTCACAGAGGACCCCAGGGTGACTTCTAACCAACTGAAGGCCTCTCTCACATAGGCTAATGTTAATGTTCATGAGTCCACCATCAGGAGAACACTGAACAACAATGGTGTGCATGGCAGTGTTGCAAGGAGAAAGCCACAGCTCTCCAAAAAGAACATTGCTGCTCATCTGCAGTTTGCTAAAGATCATGTAGCCCAGGAGTAATAGGGTTATACCCGGAACAAATTAGTAACAAGCTGAAAATTTCAGAATATGTTCAGAATACCTTTAGGAATAACATACTAAAAGTCCCCGGAAATCCCCCTTGTGCTCTCTGAGAAATTCAAGATGGCGTCCAAAATGGCCGCCAAATGGAGATCTGCCCATATCTCAGGCCCAAAACAAAATATTAATGTAATTAAAAGGTCAGAATATATGTTTTGTAGGGTAGGAGAGTAAATTCCAACATGTGTGTATTAATTACATTGTGTATTAACATTATATAATAACAATGTACACATTATTATAACAGTATATTTGTGTATAATGTGTTTGCTTGCCATGTCTGGTTAGATTGTCATATTTTTGCCACTTCACCAGTTCACATTTATGAATGTGCACAGTACTATGAATGTGTGTAGGTTTCATCCAGTCCGATCCTTGAATCAAGTATCAATCTTGAAACGCCCTGGCCCATAAATTCACATCCAAGAAGAAATAACAATGACTGTTATGACAAAACAATCGTTATGGTATCATGAAGATATCTCATATGTTTTTGAAATGGCTTCAGTTCTTAATGTTTAGGACTAATAATTACAGACTTATAATTGTAAATCTATACATGTGCTATTTAATGTACACTACCGATTATAGAGTGTGGATCCATTGGTTACTCGTTCACTCCGTATCATCCTATTCTGTTCACAAAACAAGAAACACAATTACTAGGGGTTGGAGCACTTATTTTCATTAATATTAATTAAAGTAAATTGGTGGTGTAAAATGAAAAATGGCATGTTAAAAGGTCATGCTGAGTTCAGTCATTTTTAAAAGGTCATGCTGAGTTTAGTCATTTTTTGTCCGAACACACTGGCATTGCTAGTAGTAAAGACTGGCGCTAGAAACTCAAAGATTAATTTTTTTCCACCCTTAAACAAGCTTGAATAAATTCCCTACTTCATTGATGGTACAACAAAGGTCCAAGCATTACAACTGAGGCACTGAGAAGTGTTTAAGTCTACTCATTGTTTATAAGCAAGAGCTTTTATTGAGGCAGACCTTTTTGTCATGAAAGTTGCCGGAATGTTGAAGAAGTGTACTGAAACAGCTTGCCATTATAGTTTTAGAAGATAGAGTTCTCAAATTTAATTTCCCTTTAATATTTTATCAAAGCTTAAAGATGCACTAAATATTAAGGAAATTGATGTCTAATTGTTTTCTTACATTATGTTCATGTATGTAGGTAGCCTACTAAGCTAATCTGTCAATCATGTCAACCATCAAATTCCATGTAATTTCCACATTAATGACCTTGTAATCTTGGTTAATTTTAATTTTAACAGTGTGACAATGGTGAATTTGCATTGCTTGTATGAGAGAACATATAATTTAACATTTTAATTGCATTTATATTATGTTTTATCCCTGAGATATTGAAAAACCTCCAATCGGCGGCCATTTTGGACGCCATCTTGAATTTCTCAGAGAGCATAAGGTGGATTCCCGGGGACTTTTAGTATGTTATTCCTAAGGGTATTCTGAACATATTCTGAAAAATTCAGCTTGTTACTAATTTGTTCCGGGTTGGACTCAATTTTGAGCTAATGCTCTTGGGCTAGGAAGCTTTTTTTTTTCTCCTCCTGCATACAGACCACAAGCGGAGGTCATCCACATCGGATCTGCTTTAATATCAGCAGATCCTCGATTAAGGTACGTGAATCTTTTCATCATGGCACACCTTCAGCCTGTTCAGTGTGCTGAGTGCAGGATGTTTAGTCATTCTTCCTCCGTCACTAGTGACAGCTTTATTTGTGAAAAGTGCAGATTAGTTAGCTCTCTGACGGAGAAGATTGCAGTTCTAGAAGTGCGTATCCAGGATTTAGAGAAGGCCAGTGAGAATGAGATCAGTGTAGTTTCTGTAGGGGAAAGTCTGGATGCCCTAGGTGGAGTTAGTAATCTCCCAACTCCGGCATTAGAGCCCTTACAGCGGGGTGAATAGGTGACGACTCGACGGCATAAGTGTAGAGCCAAAGCTGAGGCTCACCCACAGGCGCACTACTCCTCTCTGCTTCACGTGTCGAACAGGTGTGGACTCCTTAGTGATGCACCCACTGAGAAACCTGAAAGAGCTCTGGTTATAGGGGACTCTATTGTATGGCACGTGAAATTCGCTCAGCCTTTAGGGGCACCAGCACCTTTAGTCAGGTGTATACGGGGAGCCAGGGTGTCAGTCATAGCAGGTAATCTTAGGGTCCTAGGCAAGCACAGGTTCTCAAAGATAGTTATCCATGCAGGAGCTAATGATATACGCCTTCGTCAGTCTGAGGTTACGAAGAGTAACTTTATAGAGGTGTTTAAATTAGCGAAGGTGATGTCCAATGCTGTAGTATGCTCTGGCCCCATCCCAATGCGACGTGGCGATATAGCTTACAGCAGGTTATGGTCGCTGAACTGCTGGTTGTCCAGGTGGTGCTGTGAAAACAGTGTGGGCTTTATAGATAATTGGGCTAATTTTGAGGGCACTGCTGGCCTGTTAGGGCGGGATGGTATCCATCCCACTCGGGAAGGTGCTGCTCTCATTTCTTACAGCATAGGTCATAGTCTCAGAACAGGCCTAGTTAATTTCTGACAATCCAGAGCCAAGGCCAGGGAGCAGACGAACAGGCTAAACCGACTGTCTGCTAGCTGCACAGAGTCGTCACTCAGGGTCCACTACATCAAGGCTGTCCCCCGAGCTAAACAAAAAAGTAGAAATACTCAGAGTTTGTTCCAGTAACCTAATCAATATAAAATTAGGTCATACTAACTGTACAGCCACTGCCAGCACCTTTGATCTAAAGGTGGGGCTATTAAATATTAGATCTCTTACATCTAAAGCGCTAATGGTTAATGAACTCCTTCCTGATCAGGAGTTTAATGTATTGTGTTTAACAGAAACATGGATTAAACCAAATGAATATATAGCATTAAATGAAGCGAGTCCTCCTGGATACAGTTACATACACCAGCCTCATCTAACTGGCAGAGGAGGAGGCGTCGCAGTTATTTATAATGATTATCTAGGTGTAACACAAAAACCTGGTTATACATTTAATACATTTGAAGTGCTTCATACTCATATAATGTATGTAGCCTCGAAAAATAAGTCTACCCAGTTAATTCCGTTACTTATTATTTACAGGCCACTGGGGCCATATTCTGAGTTTCTTTCTGAATTTGCAGAAGACAAAGTTTTAGTTGTTGGAGATTTTAATATTCACTTTGATAACCCAAAAGACCCTTTGAAAGCAGCGTTTGTGTCCATTTTAGATTCAGTAGGGATTAATCAGAATGTCAGAGGACCGACCCATAATGGTGGTCACACCCTCAATCTAATACTAATATTTGGGTGAAACGTAGAAAATATAGTCATACTTCCATAGTCTGAAGTTATCTCAGATCATTGTCTCATCTCATTCAAAATATGTCTGAGTAATAATATATGCACCTCACCACGCTACTGTATTAAACGTGCATTCACGTCAACTACTGCACAGAGTTTTATAAATGACCTCCCAGGGTTATCAACTTTGATTGGGTCACTATCAGCCCCTGCAGAACTTGATCAGGCAAATGAATGCTTAGAGTCAACGTTCCGCCATACTTTAGATAATGTAGCTCCTCTTAAAAGGAAAATGATCAGAGAGAAAAAATTAGCACCCTGGTATCATGATGACACTCGTACTTTAAAACAGACCACTCGAAAATTGGAACGTAAATGGCGTCAAACAAAATTGGTAGTGTTCAAATTAGCTTGGAAAGAGAGCTTCCTGAAGTATAGAAAAGCTCTTAGTGCTGCTAGATCAACATATCTCTCCTCCCTATTAGAAGATAACAAAAATAATCCTAGATTCCTATTTAATACTGTAGGAAAATTAATCAGGAATAAGTCCACTATAGACACATGCACACCTGCAGTATGTAGTAGCAACGACTTCATGAATTTTTTGAATGACAAAATTGAAAATATCTGACAAAAAATTTAAACTACTAATTTAAGGTCAGACAATGTAAGTGACCCTGTAGTTAACAATATAACTGTATCAGATCAGCAATTAGAATGTTTTACTCCCCTTAGAAAAATTGAATTACTTTCATTAATCTCGGCATCAAAAGCCTCAACTTGTGTACTAGATCCCTTACCTACACGTCTATTCAAACAGATAATACCTGAAGTAATTGAACCACTTCTAAAAATAATAAATTCTTCTCTTAGGATTGGCTATGTACCCAAATCCTTTAAACTAGCAGTTATCAAACCCCTGATTAAAAAACCTGACCTTGATCCCTGTCAGCTGTCCAATTATCGGCCAATATCAAACCTCCCCTTTATCTCCAAGATCCTTGAAAAAGCTGTCGCACAGCAGTTATACTCATATTTACATAGGAATAACATCCATGAAATGTATCAGTCAGGATTTAGACCTAATCATAGCACAGAGACAGCTCTGGTTAAAGTAGTAAACGACCTACTGTTGGCTTCTGATCAGGACTGTGTCTCGCTGCTTGTGTTGCTTGACCTTAGTATTGTTGGCATCCGTCAGTCAGTGATGACTATGGGGTTGCGCTTTAGGAGGTACAACCTCTACTGTGGCTGTAGAGGCCGATTGCAGCGAGGACACATGAATGTTGCATTATTGATGGGCTGCTGTTGGAATTGCCTGTCCTTTCTTCTTTGGCATTGTTCCGCTGCCTTGACTCTCACGTTCCCCTCACTTTTGGTCTATCCGTGGCGCACCAGAGACCTCCAGACTGACCTGTCTGTCGCACGGGTCTCCCAGTTGTTGGTGTCGATGCCACAC
This sequence comes from Neoarius graeffei, assembly GCF_027579695.1. Classification (NCBI taxonomy): domain Eukaryota; kingdom Metazoa; phylum Chordata; class Actinopteri; order Siluriformes; family Ariidae; genus Neoarius; species Neoarius graeffei. The sequence goes on from NC_083582.1 coordinate 14,550,268, forward strand.
GCCTTCATGTCGCGTTTGCAGACGTCTGAGAAGCGAAGGAAGGGCCGGCCTGCCTTGCACTTACCACTTGACAATTCCCTGTATAACAGATCTTTGGGGATTCGCCCGTCATCCATCCTGTGAACGTGGCCCAACCAGCAAAGACGTTGCTTGCGAAGCAAGGTGTACATGCTCGGTATGTCTGCTTTAGCTAGCACTTGGTTGTTGGTTACTTTGTCTTTCCAAGTGATGCCGAGAAGCCTATGCAGACATCTCATGTGAAAAACATGAAATTTCTTTTCGTGCCGTGCATAAGTGGTCCAGGACTCGCTGCCGTAGAGCAGAGTGCTTATGACGCAAGCTTGATGGACTTTGCTTTTGGTGGAGACAGTGAGGTGTTTGTTTTCCCAGACACGCTTTGATAATTTGAAGCTTTTCCGATACGTTTGTTGATTTCAATGTCCAACGAGAGTGTGTCGGTTGTAGTAGACCCAAGATATTGGAATTGGTGGACGACTTCTAAGTTTTCCCCATGAACTGTGATATTTGGTGGCGCTGGTGTTGCTTGGCCCATGATCTGCGTTTTCTTCTGGCTGATTCGTAGACTGAACAGGTCACATGCACTAGAGAAATCATCCATTAGCCTCTGAAGACCTTCTTGAGAATGAGAGATGATGACAGCGTCATCGGCAAACAACATGTCTCTGATAGTGACTTTTCGCACCTTCGACTTGGTGCGCAAACGAGCAATGTTGTAGAGTTGGCCGTCTGATCTTGTGTGAAGAAAAACGCCGTCATTTGATGTACCAAAAGCATGTTTCAACAGAAGAGCAAAGAAAATGCCAAAGAGGGTTGGTGCTAGTACGCATCCTTGTTTCACCCCGCTTCTTACCCCAAACTCTTTGGAGATGCTGCCGTCGAACTGCACGGTACTCATCATACCATCATGGAAGGATCGAATAAGACTGAGAAGTTAGGCAGACATCCAATAAGAGGCAGCATCTTGAACAGGCCGTCTCTACTCACTAGGTCAAAGGCCTTGGTCAGATCAATGAAGGCCAGATAGAGGGGTTGATTCTGCTCTCTACATTTTTCTTGGAGTTGACATAGGGAAAAGATCATATCAACAGTAGATCTATTTGAGCGAAATCCGCACTGTGACTCGGGATATATTCCCTCTGCTAAGACTTGAAGTCTCACCAGAATGACGCGTATGAACAATTTACCAACAATACTCAGAAGTGAGATGCCTCTATAGTTATTGCAGTCACTGCAGTCACCTTTGTTTTTGTAGAGTGTGATGATGTTGGCGTCCCTCATATCTTGGGGAACAGCACCTTCCTCCCAGCATTTAAGTAGTAGTTTGTGTAGCGGTTCTAGGAGGCAAGCTTTGCCGCTTTTGATGACTTCTCCAGGTATGCAGTCTTTGCCAGGAGCCTTGCCCGATGGGAGTTTATCTATTGCTTTGGAGACATCTTCTAAAAATGGAGGTTCGTCTAGTTCGGTCAATGTAGGTTCTATGGCGTCAAGGGCGGTTTGACTAACTGTGTTTTCTGCCGAATAAAGTTCTGAGTAGTGTTCGACCCATCTTTCGAGTTGCTTTGTTTTGTCGGAAGTCGCTTCACCTGATTTAGTTTTAAGGGGAGCTGTTTTGGCTATGGTGGGACCGATTGCTTTTTTAATTCCATCGTACATTGCTTTTATATTTCCTGTGTCTGACGCTTGTTGAACTGTGCTACTAAGGTTGATCCAGAACTCGTTCGCACATTTTCTCACTATGTGTTTAACGGTGTTCCTAGCTGATCTTAAAGATGCTAGTGTTGCTTGACTTGGATGATCTTTATAAGATTTCAGGGCATTACGTTTTGCTACAATGAAGGGTTCGAGTTTTCCTGAATTTTCCTCATACCAGTCGTTTGTTTGTCTACTTTTTTCTTTCCAAAAGCTGTGATAGCTGCAGAGTATGTAGCTGTCTTAAGATTGTTCCACAATGGATCTGAGGTCTGGTTGTCTGTGTTCTTGAATAGAGAGGTAAAGGTGGAAGTGAATTCTGCGACTTTGTCTGGATTTCCAGTTTTACTGACATCGACTTTTGATTTCCCTGGTTGCTTGGTACGATAGAATTTCTTCGGTCGAAGTTTGACTTTGCAGCACACTAGTGAATGATCTGTGTCGCAGTCGGCGCTGTGGTACGTTCTGGTGATGGTGAAGCTGGGGAGGAAGCTTCTCCTAGTGAGGATAAGGTCTAGCTGGTGCCAGTGTTTCGATCTTGGATGTCTCCATGACACACGATGGTGATATTTTGTACAGAAGAAGGTGCTTGTTATGCATAGATCATGGAAGGCTCACAGTTCTAATAGCCGTTGTCCGTTGTCATTACATTTACCTATTCCAAATTGACCAAGGCAGTTTGGCCAAGCTTTGTTGTCGTTGCCTACCCGAGCATTAAAATTGCCTAAAATGATGAGATTTTCTTATCTTCTGATGCCCTGGATGAATAATTCTAAGTCGCTATAGAATGTATCTTTCGTTCCGTCGGATGCTGTAAGTGTCGGTGCATATATGCATAGGAGTTTGATTGGGCCATCAGTAGTGTTTAAAATTATAGACATGAGGCGGTCTGTCGCTGAATGACCCAGCTGTACTTTGTCGAGTAGAGTGTTGCACACGGCGAAACCAACACCATGCTGTCTTGGTTCGTCTTCTTTTTTACCCTGCCAGAAGAATGTGTAGTCGGACTCTTTAAGGTTACCTGAGTCCACTAAACGGGTCTCTTGTAGTGCTGCTATATCTATTCCTAGACGTGAGAGCTCGCTGTTGATAACGGCGGTTTTTCGTAAGTCCGATACAGCTTGAACGTTGTCTGAAAGGCCTGCCAGCATTGTCCTGACATTCCAACACCCTAGCTTGAGTGTTGGTTTCTTTGAGTTGATAGTTCTGTCGCTTGGTGCAAACGTTACTGACCACTTTTTGGGGGAAACCTAAGTCCTACGCACCCAGTAAGACAAGTGACCAGTGGCGGGACAACATCCTATTGGCTGAGGGCTGCTCAGCTTAAGGCGGGCGGTAGCTGTCCAATGAAGTTAAATAACCTCTCCCACCGTTGGGATCGACCCCTGGCGCCTAGCTCTACGCCAATTGAGCTGTGACTTAAAACCGGTAACTGCCGTTCCCTGCTTTGATTCTACAGTGTAGTTGTAGCTGAAGTTGGCCTCTCCAGGGCGCAAGCCTGGGCAGAATTGTGGAGAAATTGAGTTGCCCAAGCAGCAGAATCCCCCTCTCAACCTTAGTGGAGCATTTGATACCATTGATCATTCCATTCTTCTGGATAGACTAGAAAATGTTGTGGGAGTTAAGGGAACGGCCCTCTCCTGGCTCAGCTCTTATTTAACTGATCGCTATCAGTATGTTGATGTAATGGTGATTTTTCTAGACATACTGGGGTAAAGTTTGGTGTTCCACAAGGTTCTGTCTTGGGTCCACTGCTTTTTTCTTTATATATGTTACCTCTGGGTGATATTATTCGTAAACGTTGTATTAGTTTCCACTGTTATGCTGATGACACGCAGTTGTTTGTTTCTGCAAAACCAGATGAGAGACACCAGCTTTAATAGAATTGAGGAATGTGTGAAGGACATTAGACACTGGATGCTTATTAATTTCCTTCTGCTTAACTCTGACAAGACTGAAGTACTTGTACTAGGACCATGTGCAGCTAGAAGTAAGTTTTCTGATTACACAGTGACTCTGGATGGCCTTTCTGTTTCTTCGCGTGCAGCAGTAAAAGACCTCGGAGTGATTATTGACCCCAGTCTTTCATTTGAAACTCACATTGATAACATTACCCGGATAGCTTTCTTTCATCTCAGAAATATTGCGAAGATAAGAAATTTAATGTCACTACATAACGCGGGAAAACTAGTTCATGCTTTCGTTACCTCCAGGTTGGATTATTGTAATGCCTTCCTGTCTGGATGTTCCAATAAGTGCATAAACAAGCTCCAGTTAGTTCAAAATGCAGCAGCAAGAGTCCTGACTAGAACTAGAAATTATGACCACATCACCCCTGTCTTATCCACACTGCATTGGCTCCCAATCAAATTTCATATTGATTATAAAATACTACTATTGACCTTTAAAGCACTGAATGGTCTTGCACCACAGTACCTGAGTGAACTTCTGCTCCTCTATGACCCGCCACGCCTACTTAGATCAAAAGGTGCAGGCTATCTGCTGGTACCTCGTATAGTGAAGGCTACATCAGGGGGAAATTTAATGTCACTACATGACGCATAAAAACTAGTTCATGCTTTCGTTACCTCCAGGTTGGATTATTGTAATGCCTTACTGTCTGGATGTTCCAATAAGTGCATAAACAAGCTCCAGTTTATTCCTCATGTCGTCTGAGGGAGTTTTTCCTTGCCACCGTCACCACAGGCTTGCTCATTGGGGATAGATTAGGGATAAAATTAGCTCATGTTTTAATTCATTCAAATTCTGTAAAGCTGCTTTGCGACAATGTCTATTGTTAAAAGCGCTATACAAATGACGTGACTTGACTTGAAAGTACAAGGTTGTTAATCAAGGGCTACAACTCTGGTAAAATGCGACTGAATTGAACAGAAAAACAATATGCATAACTACCAATGTATAACAATGCCTTTTGCCAACTTTCGTGAAATTCCTCCAACAATTGTGAGAGGAGTTGATTGTAGAAGGAAAACACGCTCTCATGAAATTATCAAAGTATAATTTTGTTAATCAAGGGCTGTAACTCTGGTAAAATGTGACCAAATTTAACGAAATTACAATATGCCTATTACCGACATATAACAAAGAATTCTTCCAAGTTTTGTGAAATTCCTCCAAAAATTGTGAGAGGAGTTGATTTCAGAAGGTGAGCACCCTTCCTGGAACAGACAGACAGACAGACAGACAGACAGACGGAAATCGCCACGGCATAATCCCGCTTCGGGCCTTTCAGCCAGCGGGAGATAATAAAAAAAACTGCTTTCATTAAAAAAAACCAAAACCACAGCTCATAGCCTCATCTCTCAAACACACACACACACACACACACACACACACACACACACACACACACACACACACACACAGTTTTTACATGCTATATATCTGTCGAATTAAAAGCAGCCCATAGTGGGCGAATGCTGAGGTGTGTGTGTGTGTGTGTGTGTGTGTGTGTGTGTGTGTGTGTGTGTGTGTGTGTGTACAGCAGCCAGACGACGGCTAATTTCCTCTCATCAGCTTGAGCTTGCTCACTTCTGGTTCTAATTGACCCTCTGTCCGTCTCTCTCTCTCTCTCTCTCTCTCTCTCTCTCTCTCTGTCTGTCTCTCTCTCTTTTATATCTGTACATCAAAGTTTCTCACTGTTGATCATGCGGGACTTCAAAACGCTGATTTATTCAATTGGAAAAATGAAACCACAAACCAAATTAGACATTTTGGAAATCATTACCAGGTGGTGTGTGTGTGTGTGCGCATGCACGCTGTCAAAATGCTTTAAAACTGCTTTTAGAACTGTATGTTAGTGCCTCTTTCTCTCTCTCATTCTCTCTCTCTCTCACACACACACACACACACACACACACACACACACACAGTATATAGAGTGCCTGTCTTTCACTCAGCTCCTAGAATACCACCTCAGAAATAATTTATCAGAGTATAACTTTCCCCATAGGGCAACACACTCTCTCTCTCTCTCTCTCTCTCTCCCCCCTGCACACTCTCTCGCTCTCATATTATGATTTAATGCCTTCAAACAGGTTTTCTGTGTTCACCTATTGAGACACTCAGTTGGAGTATAAACATGGCGTACTCACACTCACACAGGTACTGTGTATTTATATACCAGGCTTCATGCAGCGGCCATATTGGATATGTATCTATAAATAATTCACACGCTAAACAGAATGATATGAATAATTAACACTGATTAGATTAGAGTGAAGTTATTTATGAAAGGCAAAGTGCAACGACCACAGAGCACAGCGAGCCATCAACTCACTGATACATCAATTCAGCCTGGCTGGAGAGGTGTGTGTGTGTGTGTGTGTGTGTGTGTGTGTGTGTGTGTGTGTGTGTGTGTGTGTGTGTGTGAGTATGCGTGCGCGCACGCTGCTCTGATTTTAGCTACCTGCTGCCTTCAGGTACGAGAAGATTCCACGTGAACAGCCCACTCATGTAATTGTCAGAAGTCAGAAGCCTGCTGAAATTCAGTTAGCGCTCAATGCTAAGTGTAATTACTGAGTATTTTTAGTCATTCGAAGTCTTTTGTTAGGAAGTTTTCAACACATCTGAGGTAAATGTTGATGTTCCTGACACTTTAGGCTCATTTCCACTCTCACATTTAACCACTTGAATGGTGAAAGTTCTTCATTCTTAGAGCTACAGAAAGCTTAGCAAGAGCAAAATCAATAAGTGCACTGTATTTTTAGTTGTATAAAACAATTTCTCAGTGATTTTTCAATAAAGTTTAAGTCTAAAGTCCTTCCCGCACCGTATGGCGCACTAGGCAGCGCTGATCTCCATTTCTGTAGCCCTCGGCCTCTCTCCTATTACATAGCTAGGGTTACAGTGGGGGGCTGGTCCTCTAGTAACCACGAGAGTTTGAGAGAATTTTTCAATAGATCGGAGGTAAATGTTGAAGTTACTGAGACTTTGGGCTCACTTCCACTGTCAGTGTGTCTATAAAACATGCAACACCTACATGCTAGCTAGCTAAACTGCTGAACTAGCTTCTGCTTAGCATCTGTGTTTCCTGTTTGCCTAGCAATAATGTTCTCACAAGTTTAACACTCTGTGTGTGTGTGTGTGTGTGTGTGTGTGTGTGTGTGTGTGTGTGTGTGTGTGTGTGTGTGTGTGTGTTTACCTCTCTATTTCAAAAGATCGCAAACATCTTCATTCTTAGAACTGGGCTGCATCCTAAATCGCATCCAGAAAGATTAACATGAACAAAATCAGTAATTACGGTGTATTTTTAGCTGTACAAAGTAATTTCATAGGAAGTTTTCAACATGTCTTAGGACAGTGTTGATATTTCTGATATATTGAACTCATTTCCACTGTCAGTGTATTTACATCGTGCATATAAAACACCTACAGCCACATGCTAGCTAGCTAAACCGATGAACTACAGTTGCAAATCAGAAAAAGTTGGGATGATATGGAAAGGCAAATAAAAGCAGTGATTTCTAAATGTGGCGGCACAGTGGTGTAGTGGTTAGCGCTGTCGCCTCACAGCAAGAAGGTCCTGGGTTCGAGCCCCGTGGCCGGCGAGGGCCTTTCTGTGCGGAGTTTGCATGTTCTCCCCGTGTCCGCGTGGGTTTCCTCCGGGTGCTCCGGTTTCCCCCACAGTCCAAAGACATGCAGGTTAGGTTAACTGGTGACTCTAAATTGACCGTAGGTGTGAGTGTGAATGGTTGTCTGTGTCTATGTGTCAGCCCTGTGATGACCTGGCGACTTGTCCAGGGTGTACCCCGCCTTTCGCCCGTAGTCAGCTGGGATAGGCTCCAGCTTGCCTGCGACCCTGTAGAAGGATAAAGCGGCTAGAGATAATGAGATGAGATGAGATTTCTAAATGTACTTTGACTTTTTTATTTAAATTCAGACAGCATGAACCCAAGATGTTTCATGTTTTGTTGGCCAACTTCATTTCATTTGTTAATATACATCCATACATCCTGTATTTCAGACCTGCAACACATTGCAAAAAAAGTTGGGACGGGGCAATTTAGAGCTAGTAATGAGGTAAAACAATTAAATAATGGTGTGATTTGAAACAGGTGATGTGAACAGGTGACTGTAATCATGATTTGGTACAAAATCAGTATCCAGGAAAGGCCTAGTCTTTGAGGAGTAAAGATGGGCCAAGGATCTTCAGTTTGTCAAAAAAATGCATGAGAAAATTATTGAAACATTTAAAAACAAAGTTCCTCAAAGAAAGGTATGAAGGGATTTGGATATTTCACCCTCTATGGTGCATAATATCATTAAACAATTCAAGGAATCTGGAGGAATTTCGGTGTGTAAAGGGCAAAGGGCTCAAGCCTAATCTGAACCCCTGTGATCGCCAATCCCTCAGACGGCACTGGATCAAGAACCATCATTCATCTATAGCTGATAGAACCACATGGGCTTGGGATTACTTTGGCAAACCTTTGTCAAGCTACAATACAGAGTTACAGCCACAAACACCAGTTAAAACTTTACTGTGCAAAAAGGAAGCCTTATGTTAACTGTGTCCAGATGCTCCATCAAATTCTCTGGGCTCAGAGGCATCTGGGATGGACCGTCACACAGTGGAAACGTGTCCTGTGGTCAGATGAATCAGTATTCCAGGTCTTTTTTTGTAAGAAATGGAGGCCGTGTGCTCCAGACCAAAGACGAAAAGGACCATCCAGACTGTTACCAGCAACAAGTCTAAAAGCAAGGGTGTGTCGTGGTATGGGGTTGTGTCAGTGCCCTTGGCAAAGGTTACTTACACTTCTGTGATGGCAGCATTAATGCAGAAAAGTACACTGAGATTTTGGAGCAACATATGCTGCCTTCAGGATGACACCTTTTCCAGGGATATTTCAACAAGACAATGCAAAATCACATTCTGTGCACATTACAAAGGCATGGCTGTGGAAGAAGAGGGTGTTTGTCCCCTCTGTCCACAATAGGCCCCTAGTGCGTGAGGTCACACATCACGTGATAATTTCTCCTGGGGGACAACCGGACACCGTCTTTCCTGTAAGCAAGGCTTAGTCCGTCTTAAATATGGTTCATTTTGTGCTGCTTTTGGTTGTTCTAATCGTTCAAATAGAGGAAAAGATAAAAGGTATTACCGTCTCCCTGGAACTTTGTCTTGAACTTCTAATAGTGGCTTAGGAACTTGACTTGGGTATTTCTTTTGAAAGGAAATATCTCTGATCTGGGAGTAGGAGATTTTTTTTCACAGCAGTAGGAAGAACCCAATATGCCTTTTTATCTGTAACTGTCAGTGAATCCCTTTGTTTTCCCTCCAGCTTCGAGCCCACAACAACGATGCTCTGTGAGAACAGCTCTCTCCAAGGCCTGCCATACATTCGCGGTGTGCGGCCACGATCTCGCCATTTTTTTTTTTCACTGACAGTCCACGGAGTTAAAGGTTTTTTGGTCATTCTTTGCAAGTGGTTAACCTGGAATAGAATGTAGGTTGTATTCAGTTATGTGACATTTGCTTGTGAGTTTACTTCCAGTGAATGAAGTGGTGATCAGACAAACTGATTTTGCTGCCGTTATGCAAAGAGCTAGTGAAACCGTCTCCGACTATTTTCACAGTTTAGAGGCCAATGCACGGTCAAGGTACCTTCAGAAAGTTGCTTTTTGTGTTGGGATAGATCTTCACACACGAGTAAAGAAGGATTTTTCTGATTATTTGAAAAATTATCCATCCATTGTTTTCCCCGACATCTCAAACTACCTGGTGCTGCAGACATTGTTCTACACAGGCAAACAGATGAAAACCTGGAAGAGCATGGAGGTGTACAACTTTTTATATGTAGCTGGGTTAAAGGTTTGGGGATCAGGACACGACAAGATGATAAATCCTGTATCGTTTTTGCCCAGGTAAGTAGACATTTTTGGGCTTTTTGTATGCATCTTTGCAGTGGTTGCTAGGATGCTATAAGAATTAGTATTGGGTGTAAACAAGCCACAGCCACTCGATTCTCAATCCTCCCTGCTCTTCTCTTCCACCAAACAATAAGGTTTTGTTGTTTTTGTTTTTTTTTAATTAAAACAGAGAAAATGCAGTGAGAAGGTACATTCCAACATCTATGTAGGTAACGCTAGGCCACAAATCTGCATCGTCACCTTCAGTTGTTTCGAGGAATTTTGTACGGATCATAATCACTAATAAACTTTAATTTCCGTGTATATCTATCCTTTGCTTCTTTCTGACTTAGATTATCCAAGTAATCTGGTAGTAAAGCTTTTTTAGCTGTAGTTTTCTTCGAACTACAGACATTTGACATCTTCAGTATCGCTTGTCTTCAGTGTGTTCACAAAGTTCGTAAGTGTAATGTCAGTGCAAGGGCTCTATAGAGAATGTGTGGAGAATTTTGAAGTGAAAAATATGAGAACGATGACCGCGTACTGTTACACACCTTAAGACGTGTTTGCAGGAAGAATGGGACAAAATAACACTTGAAACACTTCGTCACTTGGTGTCTTCAGTCCCTAAACCTCTCTGAAGTGTTGTGAGAAGGAATGGCAACATGATGATAAAGATGTTTATTTAAAAAAAAATAAAGGAAAATTCATGAGGTACAACATCAAATAATGTGCCGTTGTATTGTTTTGGGTGCAATACAGGTCAAAGATTATTTACAAATCATTGTTTTCAGTTTTAATTTTAGTTTCAACTTCAACATATCGTCCCCACTTTTTCTGATTTGGGATTGTAGCTTGTGAGAGTCAGCGTTTACCTGGCTGCCTAGCAACCATGTTCTCACAACGTTAATTCCTTTAACAGTCAGTGTTTTTGTGTGTGTTCACCTTTCTGTCCCAAAAGATGATAAATTCCCAAGTTCTTAGGGCTGGGCTGCGTCCTAAATCTCATCTCATCTCATTATCTCTAGCCGCTTTATCCTGTTGTACAGGGTTGCAGGCAAGCTGGAGCCTATCCCAGCTGACTACGGGCGAAAGGCGGGGTACACCCTGGACAAGTCGCCAGGTCATCACAGGGCTGACACATAGACACAGACAACCATTCACACTCACATTCACACCTACGGTCAATTTAGAGTCACCAGTTAACCTAACCTGCATGTCTTTGGACTGTGGGGGAAACCGGAGCACCCGGAGGAAACCCACGCGGACACGGGGAGAACATGCAAACTCTGCACAGAAAGGCCCTCGCCGGCCCTGGGGCTCGAACCCGGACCTTCTTGCTGTGAGGCGACAGCGCTAACCACTACACCACCATGCCGCCGCGTCCTAAATCATGCTCATTAAAATTAGAACAACAGGATCAGTAATTATGGTGTATTGTAGTCGTACAAAGCCTCTTCTTAGTATTTATTAATACATCTGAGGTAAAATGTTGACGTTTAAACTGTGAGAATATTTTGTTTGAAGCAAGAAGTAATTCATATTTCATTCAGTTTCTTTCCTGTTTGTAATTTTTTTCAGAAAGTTCCACATTCTGTTGAAAACATTACTCAATAATTCAAGAGAATCGTGAAGTGTGCACTATTTTGGATATGCAGCCTGCATTATTCTGCTCTTTTTGGGTACAGTAACATGATTTATTAGTCTCTGTGCTTGTGCACACACACACACACACGTTTTATTGGGGTCTGAGGAGTATATGTCATAAATCAGGTATATAAATGTTTCCTCATTTGGAGTGCAGAAGTCGGAGTCTGAAACCAGACATGAGGTATACAGGTGTGCCCTACACACTACCCCTACACCATATCACTACACACTACCCCTACACTCTATCACTATACACTACCCCAGACCCTATCACGACACATTACCCCTTTACCCAATCACAACACCCTACCCCTACACCCTATCTTCATACAATAATCCCTCTACACTCTATAACTACACATTAAACCTACACCCGACCCCGAGCAGGGTTAATATAGTTAACTAAAACTAAAGCTAGCAGTAAAAAAAAAATTTCTGAACTGAAATAAAAATAAAAGACAATTTTCAAAAAAACTAAATCAAAACTACAATGTAACATGAACTAAAACAGAGCTAAAATAGAATTGCATATGCTTTCTCCTTATTGGGAACAATTGAAAAAAGATGCTGATGCTCAGAAAAAAACGCTTTCACCTTCCACGAGTTAGAATTCATGTTTAAAACATCGGCCTATATTTGCACCGATATATTAAAACACCAATAAAGGGCTATCTGTATAACACAATGATGGTTGCCATTATAAATATGTATATATGGAAGGAAGGGTATAGAATAGATTTATTTGATGGATGGATGGATGGATGGATTGAGCTCGGGAAAGTACAATGTTTGTCCAAAGTTTTTATAGCTTGCTGAATTCCGAATAACGAACTGCTAACGAACTTTACTGGAGGGATTTCTCCATGAACGAACAGCATTTTTTATCAAGACAATTCCCCTGTTTTCGTCTGTCTCAAAAACGTTTTAAATGTTATTATCTACGATGATAAATATCTTATCTAGGATGATAAGTCTCGGTGTCAAGACAGGTATGAGAACTGACACAAGTCACCAAGATGACAAGTAAACACCATTTATTTACAATTTTGAATTGAGCAATACTTAGTGACATTTAATAATATAATTATAGCTTATATTTGTAAGGAACAAAGGAGAAATCTTGATCAGAAAGACCTAGGATAAGTTTCATTTAGTTGAGAAAACACAGATTTCTTTCATGTTGGCAATAAACTTATAAACAACACACTCAACGCTCCTGTGTGACACGTTCAGAGTGAACACAAACCCTCACTGTCTCACATTTTCATTATTACTAAGCAATATTTCAGTGTTAAGATACAGATTTTCACTGATATACTCAACAATGCAGAATATAAAATTACAATATCCATGACAAGAATCAGGGCGGCACGGTGGTGTAGTGGTTAGCGCTGTCACCTCACAGCAAGAAGGTCCAGGTTCGAGCCCCGTGGCCGACGAGGGCCTTTCTGTGTGGAGTTTGCATGTTGTCCGCGTGGGTTTTTTCCGGGTGCCCCGGTTATATTTCCCCATACCCTACTCCTACACCCTCTCACTACTCATTACCCCATACCATATCACTACATATTACCCCTATACCCTATCACTGCTCATTACCTCATATCCTACTCCTGCACCCTATCACTACTCATTACCGCATATCCTACTCCTACACCCTATTACTACTCATTACCTCATATCCTACTCCTGCACCCTATCACTACTCATTACCTCATATCCTACTCCTACACCCTATCACTACTCATTACCACATATCCTACTCATACACCCTATCACTACTCATTACCTCATATCCTACTCCTACACCCTATCACTACTCATTACCTCATATCCTACTCCTACACCCTATCACTACTCATTACCTCATATCCTACTCAT